>NC_087258.1:28157500-28457500 GCF_037042905.1 Lytechinus pictus | reverse complement strand
CTTCTCAACGTAGCTCCATATCTCATGTTCAGAAACCCTTCTCAACGTAGTTCCATATCTCATGTTCAGAAGCCCTTCTCAACGTAGCTCCATATCTCATGTTCAGAAACCCTTCTCAACGTAGCTCCATATCTCGTGTTCAGAAACCCTTCTCAACGTAGCTCCATATCTCATGTTCAGAAACCCTTCTCAACGTAGCTCCATATCTCATGTTCAGAAACCCTTCTCAACGTAGCTCCATATCTCATGTTCAGAAACCCTTCTCAACGTAGTTCCATATCTCATGTTCAGAAACCCTTCTCAACGTAGTTCCATATCTCATGTTCAGAAACCCTTCTCAACGTAGCTCCATATCTCATGTTCAGAAACCCTTCTCAACGAAGCTCCATATCTCATGTGCAGAAACTCTTCTCAACGTAGCTCCATATCTCATGTTCAGAAACCCTTCTCAACGTAGCTCCATATCTCATGTTCAGAAACCCTTCTCAACGTAGCTCCATATCTCATGTTCAGAAACCCTTCTCAACGTAGCTCCATATCTCATGTGCAGAAACTCTTCTCAACGTAGCTCCATATCTCATGTTCAGAAACCCTTCTCAACGTAGCTCCATATCTCGTGTTCAGAAACCCTTCTCAACGTAGCTCCATATCTCATGTTCAGAAACCCTTCTCAACGTAGCTCCATATCTCATGTTCAGAAACCCTTCTCAACGTAGCTCCATATCTCATGTTCAGAAACCCTTCTCAACGTAGCTCCATATCTCATGTTCAGAAACCCTTCTCAACGTAGCTCCATATCTCATGTTCAGAAACCCTTCTCAACGTAGCTCCATATCTCATGTTCAGAAACCCTTCTCAACGTAGCTCCATATCTCATGTTCAGAAACCCTTCTCAACGTAGCTCCATATCTCGTGTTCAGAAACCCTTCTCAACGTAGCTCCATATCTCGTGTTCAGAAACCCTTCTCAACGTAGTTCCATATCTCATGTTCAGAAACCCTTCTCAACGTAGTTCCATATCTCATGTTCAGAAGCCCTTCTCAACGTAGCTCCATATCTCATGTTCAGAAACCCTTCTCAACGTAGCTCCATATCTCGTGTTCAGAAACCCTTCTCAACGTAGCTCCATATCTCATGTTCAGAAACCCTTCTCAACGTAGCTCCACATCTCATGTTCAGAAACCCTTCTCAACGTAGCTCCACATCTCATGTTCAGAAACCCTTCTCAACGTAGCTCCATATCTCATGTTCAGAAACCCTTCTCAACGTAGTTCCATATCTCATGTTCAGAAACCCTTCTCAACGTAGCTCCATATCTCATGTTCAGAAACCCTTCTCAACGAAGCTCCATATCTCATGTGCAGAAACTCTTCTCAACGTAGCTCCATATCTCATGTTCAGAAACCCTTCTCAACGTAGCTCCATATCTCATGTTCAGAAACCCTTCTCAACGTAGCTCCATATCTCATGTTCAGAAACCCTTCTCAACGTAGCTCCATATCTCATGTTCAGAAACCCTTCTCAACGTAGCTCCATATCTCATGTTCAGAAACCCTTCTCAACGTAGCTCCATATCTCATGTTCAGAAACCCTTCTCAACGTAGCTCCATATCTCATGTTCAGAAACCCTTCTCAACGTAGCTCCATATCTCATGTTCAGAAACCCTTCTCAACGTAGCTCCATATCTCATGTTCAGAAACCCTTCTCAACGTAGCTCCATATCTCATGTTCAGAAACCCTTCTCAACGTAGTTCCATATCTCATGTTCAGAAACCCTTCTCAACGTAGTTCCATATCTCATGTTCAGAAACCCTTCTCAACGTAGCTCCATATCTCGTGTTCAGAAACCCTTCTCAACGTAGCTCCACATCTCATGTTCAGAAACCCTTCTCAACGTAGCTCCATATCTCATGTTCAGAAACCCTTCTCAACGTAGCTCCATATCTCATGTTCAGAAACCCTTCTCAACGAAGCTCCATATCTCATGTGCAGAAACTCTTCTCAACGTAGCTCCATATCTCATGTTCAGAAACCCTTCTCAACGTAGCTCCATATCTCATGTTCAGAAACCCTTCTCAACGTAGCTCCATATCTCATGTTCAGAAACCCTTCTCAACGTAGCTCCATATCTCATGTTCAGAAACCCTTCTCAACGTAGCTCCATATCTCATGTTCAGAAACCCTTCTCAACGTAGCTCCATATCTCATGTTCAGAAACCCTTCTCAACGTAGCTCCATATCTCATGTTCAGAAACCCTTCTCAACGTAGCTCCATATCTCATGTTCAGAAACCCTTCTCAACGTAGCTCCATATCTCATGTTCAGAAACCCTTCTCAACGAAGCTCCATATCTCATGTGCAGAAACTCTTCTCAACGTAGCTCCATATCTCATGTTCAGAAACCCTTCTCAACGTAGCTCCATATCTCATGTTCAGAAACCCTTCTCAACGTAGCTCCACATCTCATGTTCAGAAACCCTTCTCAACGTAGCTCCATATCTCATGTTCAGAAACCCTTCTCAACGTAGCTCCATATCTCATGTTCAGAAACCCTTCTCAACGTAGCTCCATATCTCATGTTCAGAAACCCTTCTCAACGTAGCTCCATATCTCATGTTCAGAAACCCTTCTCAACGTAGCTCCATATCTCATGTTCAGAAACACTTCTCAACGTAGCTCCATATCTCATGTTCAGAAACCCTTCTCAACGTAGCTCCATATCTCATGTTCAGAAGCCCTTCTCAACGTAGCTCCATATCTCATGTTCAGAAACCCTTCTCAACGTAGCTCCATATCTCATGTTCAGAAACCCTTCTCAACGTAGCTCCATATCTCATGTTCAGAAACCCTTCTCAACGTAGCTCCATATCTCGTGTTCAGAAACCCTTCTCAACGTAGCTCCATATCTCATGTTTAGAAACCCTTCTCAACGTAGCTCCATATCTCATGTTTAGAAACCCTTCTCAACGTAGCTCCATATCTCATGTTTAGAAACCCTTCTCAACGTAGCTCCATATCTCATGTTCAGAAACCCTTCTCAACGTAGCTCCATATCTCATGTTCAGAAACCCTTCTCAACGTAGTTCCATATCTCATGTTCAGAAACCCTTCTCAACGTAGCTCCATATCTCATGTTCAGAAACCCTTCTCAACGTAGCTCCATATCTCATGTTCAGAAACCCTTCTCAACGTAGCTCCATATCTCATGTTCAGAAACCCTTCTCAACGTAGCTCCATATCTCATGTTCAGAAACCCTTCTCAACGTAGCTCCATATCTCATGTTCAGAAACCCTTCTCAACGTAGCTCCATATCTCATGTTCAGAAACCCTTCTCAACGTAGCTCCATATCTCATGTTCAGAAACCCTTCTCAACGTAGCTCCATATCTCATGTGCAGAAACTCTTCTCAACGTAGCTCCATATCTCGTGTTCAGAAACCCTTCTCAACGTAGCTCCATATCTCGTGTTCAGAAACCCTTCTCAACGTAGCTCCATATCTCATGTTCAGAAACCCTTCTCAACGTAGCTCCATATCTCATGTTCAGAAACCCTTCTCAACGTAGCTCCATATCTCGTGTTCAGAAACCCTTCTCAACGTAGCTCCATATCTCATGTTCAGAAACCCTTCTCAACGTAGCTCCATATCTCATGTTCAGAAACCCTTCTCAACGTAGCTCCATATCTCATGTTCAGAAACCCTTCTCAACGTAGCTCCATATCTCATGTTCAGAAACCCTTCTCAACGTAGCTCCATATCTCGTGTTCAGAAACCCTTCTCAACGTAGCTCCATATCTCGTGTTCAGAAACCCTTCTCAACGTAGCTCCATATCTCATGTTCAGAAACCCTTCTCAACGTAGTTCCATATCTCATGTTCAGAAGCCCTTCTCAACGTAGCTCCATATCTCATGTTCAGAAACCCTTCTCAACGTAGCTCCATATCTCGTGTTCAGAAACCCTTCTCAACGTAGCTCCATATCTCATGTTCAGAAACCCTTCTCAACGTAGCTCCACATCTCATGTTCAGAAACCCTTCTCAACGTAGCTCCATACCTCATGTTCAGAAACCCTTCTCAACGTAGCTCCATATCTCATGTTCAGAAACCCTTCTCAACGTAGCTCCATATCTCATGTTCAGAAACCCTTCTCAACGTAGTTCCATATCTCATGTTCAGAAACCCTTCTCAACGTAGCTCCATATCTCATGTTCAGAAACCCTTCTCAACGAAGCTCCATATCTCATGTGCAGAAACTCTTCTCAACGTAGCTCCATATCTCATGTTCAGAAACCCTTCTCAACGTAGCTCCATATCTCATGTTCAGAAACCCTTCTCAACGTAGCTCCATATCTCATGTTCAGAAACCCTTCTCAACGTAGCTCCATATCTCATGTTCAGAAACCCTTCTCAACGTAGCTCCATATCTCATGTTCAGAAACCCTTCTCAACGTAGCTCCATATCTCATGTTCAGAAACCCTTCTCAACGTAGCTCCATATCTCATGTTCAGAAACCCTTCTCAACGTAGCTCCATATCTCATGTTCAGAAACCCTTCTCAACGTAGCTCCATATCTCATGTTCAGAAACCCTTCTCAACGTAGTTCCATATCTCATGTTCAGAAACCCTTCTCAACGTAGCTCCATATCTCATGTTCAGAAACCCTTCTCAACGAAGCTCCATATCTCATGTGCAGAAACTCTTCTCATCGTAGCTCCATATCTCATGTTCAGAAACCCTTCTCAACGTAGCTCCATATCTCATGTTCAGAAACCCTTCTCAACGTAGCTCCATATCTCATGTTCAGAAACCCTTCTCAACGTAGCTCCATATCTCATGTTCAGAAACCCTTCTCAACGTAGCTCCATATCTCATGTTCAGAAACCCTTCTCAACGTAGCTCCATATCTCATGTTCAGAAACCCTTCTCAACGTAGCTCCATATCTCATGTTCAGAAACCCTTCTCAACGTAGCTCCATATCTCATGTTCAGAAACCCTTCTCAACGTAGCTCCATATCTCATGTTCAGAAACCCTTCTCAACGTAGCTCCATATCTCATGTTCAGAAACCCTTCTCAACGTAGCTCCATATCTCATGTTCAGAAACCCTTCTCAACGTAGCTCCATATCTCATGTTCAGAGACCCTTCTCAACGTAGCTCCATATCTCATGTTCAGAGACCCTTCTCAACGTAGCTCCATATTTCATGTTTAGAAACCCTTCTCAACGTAGCTCCATATCTCATGTTCAGAAACCCTTCTCAACGTAGCTCCATATCTTATGTTCAGAAACCCTTCTCAACGTAGCTCCATATCTCATGTTCAGAAACCCTTCTCAACGTAGCTCCATATCTCATGTTCAGAAACCCTTCTCAACGTACATGTAGTTCCATATCTCATGTTCAGAAACCCTTCTCAACGTAGCTCCATATCTCATGTTCAGAAACCCTTCTCAACGTAGCTCCATATCTCATGTTCAGAGACCCTTCTCAACGTAGCTCCATATCTCATGTTCAGAGACCCTTCTCAACGTAGCTCCATATTTCATGTTCAGAAACCCTTCTCAACGTAGCTCCATATCTCATGTCCAGAAACCCTTCTCAACGTAGTTCCATATCCCTTGTTCAGAGACCCTTCTCAACGTAGCTCCAGCGGCGTAACAGGGGTCGGTGGCCAGGGGGGGCAAGAGCCAAAAATTTCCCGGTCATACCATGGTATGAACAGGCGTAATGGTGTAATGAGGCGACTATTTTAAGAAGGCCAGATATTGCGTATCGGGCAGAATTTATCTTTAAAAAAAGTTGCGAGCGAGCGAAGCGAGCGAGCAAAAATTTTGACCTTTTTAATACAAAAATCCAATTTTGTGATAGATTTTGACATGATATCCAGAATGATATATTTCACTCTTCTCTCTATAGATTCCTTTATTTTGTGGTCTGTACGCCACTGTGAACAGGATTCTTTGCGGCAGTAGCGTGAAGAGTAAAAAAAAAATATAAAAAACCCGATGGCGGAGTATAGCACATGTGCTAAAAAGCTGCTTTATAAGTTCCGAGCGAGCGAAGCGAGCGAGAAAAAAATCACCTTTTCATGAGAATCTAAGTTTGAGCTATTTTTTTACATTATATTCAGTAAATAAAATCATATCCTACACTTTTCCTTTGCTTTTCTTTCCTCCTTTTTTTTGTTCTTGTTTGTAAAACTTTTGGGGCCAAGGCCCATCCCTTCCATACGCAGTGCTATACGGTTGGGGTCCGGGATGGAGCCCCGGAACTTCTTGATATCAAAGCCATTTAAACCTCGCAGATTGCCGCTATTTTAATCAAATCGCGGGCATATACAGAATATAGCTTTTACACAACACATTTATTCAACCCAGTTGCGTAATGAAACAAATATTTTGAGGGGGCAAAACATAGCAATGTGGGAAAAATTTGTAAATAGTCGCCAGCGTGCAAAGCGAGCTGGAAAAAAATTGCCTATTGAAATTAAATTCTAATTATGTGATAGATTTTCCCATTATATTCAGCAAATAACACATTTCATTGTTTCCATTCATTTCATTATACGTTGTCCCCTATAATTTCTTTTATTTCCTCTAGGGTGTGGAACCAAGATCCCACCCCCCCCCCCCCCCCCGCGCCTGTATGCCAGTGATTGAACGTGATTTAACGGGGGGGGGGGGGCGTTATAGAGCCAGTTGAAGGTTATAAATGAAGAGCCCCTACTGCGTGGGGTCTGCATGGGGCAAAGGTAGCTTATTTGCATAAAATTTAGCACGCTTATAGCAGAATGTTGTTTGCAGTCCATCTTTCTTCCCGCTCTTTAATTTCAATTATCGGCAGCCCGGTTGTGTTCCAGAGGCCGCGGAAGCGCGGGGGGGGGCGCTTCAGCCCCCCACTTTTTTCCAAAACCATGTACAAACACCTAAAAATTACCATACGATTGTGATTTTCTGCATGGTCAGCCCCCCCCCCTCCCACTTTGATAACCGTTACGCAGCCCCTGTGTTTGACTAATTCCTTTCTACCTTCGTTTCCCGCTATTGTTTGTCAATTTGTCATCTTTTTATTTCCCATCATGCTATTGCATACATAGGCCTATTTCAAAATGATTTGTTCTTTCTCAAATGTTCTTTTTTCTTACATTTTCCCGCTTTCCTTCCTTTTCCATTAAAAAAAAGTTTTCTTCGTTTTCTTTTCGCTTTTTAACTTTCCTTTTCCTCCTTTCCTTTTCCCCTTTTCTTCCCCTTTCCCTTTCTTTCTCCCTCCTTTTTTTTCTTTTTCCCGTTTTTCTTTTATTTTCCCAGTGAAATCCGCCAGGGGGGGCAGCTTGCCCCCCCTGCCCCCCCGCCTGTTACGCCACTGCGTAGCTCCATATCTCATGTGCAGAAACCCTTCTCAACGTAGCTCCATATCTCATCTTCAGAAACCCTTCTCAACGTAGCTCCATATCTCATCTTCAGAAACCCTTCTCAACGTAGCTCCATATCTCATGAGCAGAAACCCTTCTCAACGTAGCTCCATATCTTATGTTCAGAAACCCTTCTCAACGTAGCTCCATATCCCGTGTTTAACACGTTGAAACCTTCAGCCAAAGCCCACCTCCTTGTAGAAAGATTACTCAGTTCAATCATCAAAATAACTGTCATTTTGGACCAAAATCATACTAGGTTGAGAAAAATAGCGAAAGATTTGCCCGATAATCCAGGAAACGTCCCTGTCCTTCTACAACACCTCAATCAAACGCCTGTAATTTCTCCCCAATTTCTCTCTATTCCAGTTCATACACATTCCTTGTCCATAAAAATGCAAATCGTTTTCTGACTCCATAAAAATAGTCCCTTTGTCATGTTTCGAAGAGTGAATTCTTCATTCTAATGACCTGATAATATGTTGAAATAAACTTAACCTTAATGTTTATTTGTAACAACACATTAGACCAAATGGGTACTGGGCTAAATGTCAATTACATGTAGATCAAGTGAGTATGGGACCAAGTGGGTGTTGCACCATTGTTCTTTTGCCTTTATTATAATGTTGGTGTTGTGACAACACCAACCACAACACCGTACTTAATATGATGCTGGTGTTCGATTGACCCCAGAAAATATGACATATTTCCGGCAGTTCGCTTTGAGCGCTGGTGTTAAATGTTAATTTATGTAAATGGATTCTGTATGATGAAGTTTTACTGTAATTTCTCCCTAATTTCACTTTTGTCATTGAGGCGCAGAGGCGTAACGTCATAGGCTAACACGATAACACGATCGTTCCTCTGAGCCCAGCTCAATTTAGGACCCTTTTCACACTATCAACACCGAACTTGAAATTACCCAATGTGCCGTCAATGTCCTGCACATTTTGGTAAATTTACCAAAATGTGTTGTAACATAGTTACGGCACACTTTGGCAACTGCACATTTATAGACTCGTGTGTTGACATGGCACTGTTCAAAAATTAGTAAAAAATAAAGATGAAATTAGTAGAGGGTCGAATGTTTACTAACAGTTGATAGGATGTATATATGACATTCCACGAAAGGGTCCCTCGACCAGCTCATTTGAAAAAAATAAATCTGAATTAATGAGGCACGGCCCTGGGAAGCATGGGTGCCTCAATATTTTTTGGGGGGTGCTGCATGCGTTATATTCTCCACAGGCAGAAGACCCTGTAAGGTATGCCAAAATGGAGAAATATAACCAAAATGATATCCATTTTATAGTGATTTTTGTTTGCTTGTAAATCAGCAACCCCTGTAAAATAATTGTTCTCATGAGTCTTGTCTGTATTCATGTGCTCTTCATGATTAATGTCTACTTTTATCCATATAATTATGTTTGTGCAAATGATTTTTCAACAATTTTTTTTAAATGCCAAGATGTAAGTGGTGCTCACTCGAGTGGAAAGATTTGTTGATAATCATTTTGTCATTTACTTGATGTAAATGTAAATTTGTAAAAAATATTTAGAATATTACAAATATCATTTTATAGCAATATTTCAAAGTTTAAATGTATTTTGATACAGACTGTACATGTACAGTACATGTACTCTAGCTATCCACATGAAAAAAATGTTTATAGATATTCATTACTAATTTCTTGAGGTTTATTGGGTTCCATGACATTTGATCCAGTGACAATTGCTCCATTGCAAAAATAAAAAAAAATTTAAGCATTGTGTGTCAAGAAGAATCAACATTCATTTAATGAAAGCAAATTACATTGTACAGATCAACAGCAAAAGAGAACTTCCAAATGTTTCAACACAATGCTTATTCTTACACACCTTGTAAAGTACTTTGCATCTTGCATATCAAAAGAGTTTCTCAACACCTGCTCACCTGTAAATCTTATTAAGTTCAAAACCTTGGTTAACTAGATTTATTACCCTGAAAGAGTTCCAACCATTCTTTTATTTTTTTTTTGGGGGGGAGGGGGTGGCTTCTCCTATTTAAAGGTAAATGCCAGTTGTGCGCTAAGGATTTCATAATGAGTTCATAAAGTGTGTTCATGAGTTCATACAGTGTGCAATCAAATCGCCACCAAAGTGTCTGCATACATGTATATAAAAAAATATGTGCCAAACAATTCTGGAAGAAATTGTGTAATTGCTGAGAAATAAACAAAACAAGCATAAAATTGAAGCATAATGTCGGGTATTTTTCCAAGCACACTGTTGCTTGTGTGTTTGTCTATGTTGGTGATTGTCAGAGTATCATTTTTCAGCTTAGATTTCATTCTACATTATAATCTTGGTTTTACAGACTTTCTCATGAAATTAGTGTTTACTGCAACTACATTAATTTATCTTTAATGTACTTAATATATTTTATATGAATTTATTTAATCTCATTAAAAAATACAAATTTTGTATTTATACATGTGGTTCATGTCCAATCAACTCACTTACATGTAGCATGTCCAGAAAAATGCAATAAAAAATAGTTATCTGCATGTATATGGACATTTCTAAACCATTTTTTTCCTATTTTCATGAAATTCCAATCAATTTAAATACTTTCAATCAATCAATTTAAATACTTTAAATACCTCCTGAAAATCAGCTGATTGTTTTTGGTCCCTTTTCTGAATTTTTGAACATTTCAAGTATTTCTGCCCCTAAAGAAATATTCCGCATATGGTCTCAATTCTCACAAGGGAAGAAACTTGAAAATGGAAATAACTAATTACAAGTGCTTCCCATAGATAAATTTAATTTGAGACATTTTAGATTTGTCTACTCAACTCTTCATTTAAACCCTGCATCATACTACATGATTATACTATGATGTAATTTTGAAACAAATCACATTCTGCATTAAATATGAAGGCTTCAAAAAGTACAATTATTTTTATTTTGAAGTTTGAAATAATACTAGGCATACCTTGTGGTGGGAGTAAAGTCCAATGATGACATAATTATGATTTAGAACTGGATTTGCCTTTATTCCTACAGAGAAGCTTGATATAGACTGGAATTTTGATGTTGGTATTCACACCTGTTATTCATGCTATTATAATTTATTTGAAAACCGCATTGCTATGGATTGTGTAATGGGCCTAACTTCCCTTCAAATCTAGAAATTATAAACAAACATGATTACAGAGTGATATGACTTCCAATATTAGCACACTATTTGATTTTATACTGACATCTCTTTCCATGGTCTGTACCATTTCCCTCAATAGTTTGTAGGATGTTCACAGGGAAACCAAACATTCCTGATTGTGAGGAGATTATTAATGAATAATTACGAAACTTACATCACTTACGTTCTCGAATTCAAACACACATCCCTTTGTTTGAAAAACAAAATTCAAAGACACATTCCGTTCAAATACGGTATATTTTGTCGTTTCTGAATAAAAGCATTTAAATATTATCATTGCACTTTCTAAAATAGCAATGCAATGAACATTATGCAATCAATGTTAAACATGAAAATAACCCTAATACATTCCTTCATAAATTAATACCAATCAAAGGAAGATTAATAAAGAACTTGAAAAACTCTTGTACCTCTGTGAAACCTTTCTTTCATTGGAATTCTATATAGGGATTTAAATCAACATCTTTAACAAAAATGGTGAATAAAACACAACACAACTAAATTTTTATAAAGAAGTCTATCTAATAAGAGAACCAGTAGCGGACCGTGACCCGGAGAAGACAAAACATTGGAGGGGCACTGTATTGTTTGTGAACAATGCTGTGCCCCTCCAATGCTTTGTCTCCTCCGGGTCACTGTCCGCCACTGATGAGAACATTCATTCAACATATATACATGTACAATTCCTGAGTATCAACAAGTAATCACATTTTATTGTAATAAAAGTGATCCTTAAAATTTCAAAAAATTACATGTATGATGACTTTTCAAACACTTAACTCTGGTTAAGATTTGATGTTGACAAAACAACCAAGACCACTATTATAAAGGCTATTTCTCATTTCTGCTATGTACATGAAACACAAATCTTTGAGCAACAAATTAGTGCCACCTGGACACTGCTGGAAGGTCAAGCAGTAACCTGCAACAATTGTAATTACAAAATTTTCTTTTTGATGACAATGTCAGAAAAGTTTTATACCAAAAACTGAGTTACATTAATTACAATTTCCTGGCCATAATGCTTATGCACAAGGGTATATGTCTATAGGAATGTCTACTTTTGCTAGATCCGACCCTGTTGGGACAAAATATATGTGTTTGAGTACATGTACATACAGTAGCCTATGTGTACTACAGCTTTAAAGTGTGATTCATATTCAACAGTTAAACTACAACATGTGCATTCCACATAGGAAATGTGGTAGGGTTTGCTTAAACTGAGAATAGTACAATATATATTAAGGGGTAAAAACACATCTTGCCATCTATAGATTTTTTTTCAAAATGAATAAAGAAGGCCAATAAAATGACTCGGGAAAATAAAAATATTGAAAGCAGGAATTGAATTGTACTAGAAAAAATAAATATGCACAGTACAGGCCAAAAGTTTAGGGCTACCCCCAGATTTAAAAGGAAATCATACAAACATAACACTGCATTCTGCATTCATTCAAATATATTGATACTGAATGGGCTGTGGCAGTTACATTACATCACAAAAGCATGTTTCCAACTGGTTCTGATTGCACTTCGGTCAAACCCAGTCGGTTTTCATAATACATTCAAGTTTTATGTATACCTTTAAACTTTAACCCTACCTAGACTGGGGGGCAGGCCTCAGAGGACCCCCCCCTTCAACGGTTCGCACAATATTTTCGCCGCACGAAATTTTTTGACCATGCCGCTCACAGTCTTGCGCATTTTTTTAGACCAAATTTGAGACGCCCGGATACACAGTTCGGAAATTGTGCAACATTTTGAAAGTGCATGTCAGACCAAAAATTGCTCAAAAGCGTGATTTCATATACAAGTCAATGCAAATTGTGTTTTAACCAAAAATCATAAATGTATGATTATTTTTAGTTTTGCTGGTCTAAATGGATTTATTTTGTGCTGTTTATGGTCTCAAGAGTCCCTGACAAAGTTAATTGGAAATTGAAAAACGATATAATACATAAGAAATTGATCTGAAATCACAATTTTTTTCATGTACATTTACTAAGAACACCACAAAGAGTTTCTACACCCAAAATTATAACATTTGGAGCTTTATTTATGTAGGTAGAGGAAAAAGTATGAATTGGCATACTAATTACCCATAAATTTGCATAATCAATTAATAGCAATTTGCATGAAATAAATTGACATAAAATTTTGTAGATTATATCCCAGACGACCTGCGTGCCAATTTTCGGTGCAATCACGATTGAGATCTCAAGGGGGGGCGTAGGATAATTTTTTTTTTAAAACCGACTGGGGGCTCACACAAGTGCAGTCAAACCTGGGTTGCAGTCAAAACCGGTTGGAAACATGCTTGTGTAATGTAATGAAACTGTCAAAGCCCATTCTGTATGGGCTTTGGTTATATTCGGTTATATTCAGAATGCAGTGTTCTGTATAGTTATCTATTAAATCTGAGGGTGGCCTGTACTGTACTTCACATCTCAACACAATAAAAAATGAAGAAATATTTGGCTTTAAACTTAAACTAAAAATGATTCGTCAGTAAACAAGAGAAGCGCTCAAGTCAGGGTTATATGATGATAACATTATCATGTCAAGTAGTATACAAATAATGCA
The DNA here is from genome assembly GCF_037042905.1 of Lytechinus pictus. NCBI lineage: Eukaryota > Metazoa > Echinodermata > Echinoidea > Temnopleuroida > Toxopneustidae > Lytechinus > Lytechinus pictus. Next base: position 28,444,305 of record NC_087258.1, on the reverse strand, counting down.
CGTAAGCGCGTGCATGCAGGGCCAAATAATGAACGATGTGCGAGAAGAGTTCATTATTTAGGTCCTCTATGCACAAGAATGCGTGTATTGTTTGTTTTATATAAACTCCCCCCCTCACCCATGTTACTGAGTTGCCCCGAATGCTATATTTGATCTAAATTTTAGATAATTCTAGATATAATTGCAGAACTCGCACTATCCTGCACTCTGAGGTCAGAGTGCAGGATAGTGCATTTTGGATACAATAGTGCAATTTGCTGAATATCATGTGATCCGATTTGGATCAGATTACAAAACGTTCTTGGGACTTGTATAAAACAGTTTATGGAATTGTAGTAGCTACCCTGGTTAAAATATATCATTATTATTATACATGTAATATTATACACATCGTTCATTATTTGGCCCCGCATGCACTCGCTTACGTGCATTATTTGTATATAATAAAATGTACACATTGACCTTGTCCCCTTTGACCTTGACCTAAGTTCACCTGACCCATTAAATCATTGTCCATCACATATACATACTTTAAAATTGGAATACATGGACCAAGTTACAGATTGATATGTCACATGGTTATTTAGTAAACAACTTGAAAAAAAAATGGATGGACAACCCGAAAACTAAAGCAATGTTTCTCAGGTTTTTGCCAGGAACCCTGCTTTTAGCTTTTGGGAAAGGTGTTGATGTGTCAGCTCACATATCAACTTTCATATATTGGCCATACCCTACCTTCTCACCACTTGTGGATGAAAAACAAAATTATAAAGCAGCCAATCATTATATTAACTTCCTTAATGATTTGCTGGGAAGAATATAGATGTGGATCGCCCATTGTTCATTCATCATTTTGTCTTTTCTTTCCTGGAATGGTAGAAAACAAAAAAGAGGAATAATCAATTGCATGAAAACCCTCTAAAATCACTTGTTTCATTTATTGGTAATAATACTGAACACACTGTTTCCTCATCGATTCCATTGAAGCCTATTTTGATTTTGTCAGAACTGGTACACTGAAGAAAATAAACGAAAAATCTACACTAGGTTGTAGGGGTCCATTACAGATAACATACAATTATGGTTACCGTATGGTAACTCCCAGACATTGATTGACTGTGAGTATTATAACCATGGTAGCTACTATTGGATGTGAAAGTTACAATCGTATCTTTATGCATCAAATCTTGTAGAATTTCACTATTAATTTTGAACTTTTTCCTATATTAAATTTCAAACCTTAAATGAAGAAATCAAACAATGGAAAAGGATATGCGAGCAGGATTCCTTTTTTTTTTTTAATTCATTAGCCTCTAATGTTATGATTTTTATAAACAATTTAGTCCCATTCATTGCCCCAATATTTATTTGCACAGAATTAGTAGCCCATTTGGGGTTAATAGTCACAAAAATCATAATATATGTGGCCATGCGTTTTGAACATTGGTGTAACGTCACCCAAATCTAATGATAGCGCACCTCTCGGTATTAAAATTGTCACAACTTTAAAAATGTCCCTATCCATACAAAAGTATACTTTTTCCGAAAGGAAATTTCACGTTTCCAAAAACGGCATAAAAATGAGGTAGGTTGACCTGTAATAAGTGAAATGTTTGATTTTTTAGGACCCCCAATATATTTTATTTCAAACATCCATATTTCATTTTATCAAGATCATTTTGACATGCAAATGTATGTAGATTTCAAATATTTAAAACTGGCATTTGATGATCAATTTTTACTTAAAATTTCTAATGAATCAAAATTAATTCAAGATTCTACAGCGCGCCCCCAAAAAATGTCCCTCTGACATAGGGCTGAATTAATCCAAAAATGTGGTAGTATTCTCAATTAAATGTTCATGAGTAGAAAGCTCATTTCATGATCTAGCTTCTATGAAAATTTCATTGGTCACGCTTCAGCGGTTTGGTATAAACACTCTGTTACGTAACAGTGGTGCATTTTAGCCCATTCCAAGTTTGCAGCATTGATGCATTTTTGCATTGTCTATGGCATATTAACCCCCAGTTTTACATCTAGGATCTGAGCAGGGACATTTCCCTAATCATATCCAGGTTCATCAAATCATAAACTTGGGCATGTTCAGAAGGACATGAAACATAAGAATTGAGTTTGTTTCATGATTGATAAGGGGAATCAGTGCACCAACTTGGAAAGAAAATGTGAATGATGGATGAGTAAAATAAGCTGAAAAATAAAGGGTAATCCGCAAGTTAATCACCCTTTGCGAAAAGGAACTTTACCAGAGAAAATTTTTACCCTTTTTCTTTTAAAAAGTTATATTGAATTAAGTTAACCACAATAGCTTATTAACTTGAAAAAAAGTAATGAAAACAAAAATGCAGAATATTAGGCATGAATTAGGCATTAAACAGAAATAACCAGTTGTCCTAATCATTGTGCATCTCCTGTTATCAAACATGAAATGAACTGTCAAATATTGTTTTTGCCCCTCTGAACATGCTCAAGGTTGTGATTTGATGAGCCTGGGTAGGTCATGGAGATTTTCCTGGTCAGATCAGGGAAATTCTTGGTAAGAATGTTCAAAGGGGGTTGATATGCTAGAAAGTGCAGAACACACAGCAGTGTTGCATGCATGCAAACTTGGAATGGGCTGAAAAGCACCACTGTTACATAATAGACTGTGTATTAAAAACCACTGAAGCAAGACCAATGAAATTTTTATAGAGGTTAGAACATGATATGAGCTTACTAGTTCCATACATTTCATTGAGAATAATTTTTATTTTTTGAAGTAATTCAGCCGCGTATCAGAGGGACATTTTTTTGGGACGCGCTGTATGGTGTGTATAGAGGTGTATTGCTATCCAGTACATGTTATATTTATCTGTAAAATGAGACCAAAATCAAAGGTCTTACCCCCTTGAAAACCAAAGTTATGCATGTTTAACAACCCCATAGAGTCACATGTAATGTGCACCGCAACCACCATCCCTCAATTACCCTTGTTTTATTTGTTATATCGAGTGCTGCATCACGAATTGATACGCATAAAAGCTGATACTGTTTACCCTAATACAGCTTATACCCGGCTTTCAAATGAGACCAATTTCATAACAATACGTCTCCATTTGGCGGAAAAATCACATCATAATGAGCTCCTGTGCGAGAAATTTCATACACGGATTTAGGGAATTTTCTTAATTGTTTGAAATAAATTGTGAAAAAGTGTTGCATTATCATACTAGTCACATCAAGCTTTAAATGAGACTAAAATTAAATCTATAGCCCCCCCCCTCCCCTGTAAACCAAAGTTATTCATCTTTGAAATATGAAACGTGTCTTTCCAATAGACTGTGTGTATCGCTTACCCCCCCCCCCCCCATTTAAAAAACTCATATACATGTAAGATTTCAATGTTGATGACACCACCTTTGCCATGGTTATGAGACAGTAATTTTGGCCCTGAAATATCAGATATAGTCAAGTTTGAGAAGTTAATGTGTATTCTTTATTGCTTGATGGTTGCTCTAACAGTGTACAGTAGCTTAGAATTGTAAATTTGAGAATGAAGTAAACATTTCTCTTTTCATGATGCACATAAGGCATGTTATAATGATATACCCTGATTGTAAAACAATATAGAATCATTTCTTCCCCTCATAACAAGATTGTAATTTTATTTTATTTTTCTTCCTATTTTCTGATCAATGTGAACAATCCTAAATATATTAACAATCAGGATTACAAAAATATATATCTGTAACTTGTTAACCGATTATCTGTAAAACAGTGATGTAGCATTAAAAAGAATTATTACAAATTCTATTTTAATACCTTATGCAGGCGTAACATAAGATAATGAAACAAGTTCCTTTTTAAAAATCTTTTGTTACATTACATTTCTTTTGTCACAAATGATCGCACAGGCATTGCGTAGTAAAATTTATGCGGCAGTGGTGCATAGGAGCTGCACAAAGATGTCAATATTTCATAACTGGGTATTTGATTGTTGCAAGCTGAATATCTACTATGGTGATATATCGTCCCCAATGACCTGGTGAAATATTGTCAGTTAATATTCAAGTTCCACTTTATTTCAGCTAGGACTTACAGAAGGGAAATGGGGGAATAAAATGATTGAGAAGAGATAAAATCTTTATAACCCTTTTTCCTAGGACTTTGGTGATTTGGATTGGAATAATGGCAATAATGTACATGTATACATGTTTGTTTTATAGCTACATGTATCCGAGGCAGATTTCTCATTTGAATCACATACTGTACATGTAAGTAAAAACTTATAATTACATTTATACAACGCTTATTACACTTTGTTTCTAAGCACTTTATATTCTAATAATTATGACCCAGGTCATAGGATCCTAGCATGCCCACATACAATTTATGCCCTGTTTCCACTCCCTGGACAAGACTCTTACAAGAGTTTAAAGACTCAAATGCTAAGCATACTACATTGGCTTTCACATCCTACTGGGTATCCATTTAACACCTGGGACAAAAGTGGCAAAGTGTGTATTTATGCCTTGCCAAAGGATGCTAGACTGCGTTGGGATTCGAACACTGATTACTAGGTGAGAGTCCTAACTGCTAAATCACAATGCTTCCATATTAAAACTCAAATATTGTGATAGTTGATATATCATGAACCTAAGATCGACTATTCATTGAAGTTTCAATGTCACAATAGATTACCGAAGTGTGACGTCATCAACTTTCCAATATTGCATTTCAGCATTTTTTATACCATATTTGGGTAGAGCATGATGTGATACCTCCACTACCAAAATTTGGTGCAAATCTGCTCATGGGGTCTGAGATATGACCTCATGAATACATTGACTTCAATAGGGCTAATTATCAAAAATGCTGAAATGCAAAATTTTTTGTCATCATCACTTTGGTACTCTATATCATCTTCATGTCAGGCAACACCCAGTGTAAAACACCTTTACCTAAAGAAAAAAATTATGCACGAAACAAGGAATCTAATATTAGGATTAAAATGAGATTAGGAGTCTGTACTCATTAATAATATAACTTACTCTTTGGATTTTAACTTCTGTGTTTTAAACCAAGGAATGATGACACCAAAAGAGAATATTGGCCACAGAATCACAAAGAAGATATGTCCAATGTAGTAGACTTCCTTGTAAACCTATTAATGATAATCATGATTACATCAAACACAGGAAAACTATGCAGTATAATCATTGAAACTGAATTTCAACTATGCAAGATATGGAGAAAAAAAATTGCGGCAAGAAGCAACAATACAAAGTTAAAATAATGCACTGTTAAAATAATGAACAAAACAGACTTCGAGTGTAGACTGGTATTAAAGATCTGATAGATTTTAGCAGTTCCAGCCCAGTAAAGAAGGGATGAGGAAGAGATACTAAATAGAACAAAGACAAACACATACAAAATATAAATAATCCTTAACAAAATAATAATTAATGGTTCAGAAAGTACTAAAACAACCATTACTAAATGAATATAATGGTAATAATAAAGTACAGACTTACCAAATGTATTTTTGACCATTTCAGTAAGACAAAGCTAACAAGTGGATATCCCATGAAGAGAAGCATACAGAATTTCAATACCACCAATTTGACAAGAGACATCAGTCGATGTTGAGAAACATTGTTGAGAATAGGCACTTTAGTAAATAGCTCTGTAGCCTGTTAAAATAAAAAAATAAAAAGGCACATACATATTATACAGCATACCAACAGCACATTGTCTTAGGTTTTCAGAATTTGAATATACAGTACTCCTGACACATGTAAAAAAAAATACTATTTCAATAACTTTTCAAAACATTTCTCTCAACATGTGCAATAACGATGCAGATTTAATAAACAGTAAAACAGTACAATAATTCATTCCATAGGACTTACTGTCTGAAATTTTGGTTTGTAGGCATTTGCCTTTAAAAATAATTTAAAAACAAGAGTGTCACTAGGGCGAGCACATAAAACGCCACCCTGTAACACGGAAAATGGAGTTATTGGTCATGCAAGAAAAGGGGAAGGTGGCAACTTGACCTTTGACCTTAAAATCAATAGGCTTCATGATTATACATGTTGGCACCCCAATATGTTCATAAGTACAGGTATAATGTTATGTGAAAAACTAGTCAGCATGTTCAGACTGGATGTCAATAAAAGAAGACATGTTCTTGTGAGTATCTAATGTGTAAATTCTTTTCTTAATTACGGCGGGGGAATAATCATTTGTACAAAAAGGCAAACAAAAGACTGCATGTAAAAATGAATGTCAAGCAGTAAATTCTTTTGATACCAAATGACATTAGTCTGTTATACAGGGCATCCCAGAATAAAACAAAACTGTAATTCAGTTTAAGTTATTGCTATCATGGTAATAAGTTTGCTTCATGAGATGAATGGAAAGATATGCTTCTCTTCTTTCATTTGGAACCCATCGCAACATTCATAATGCATGAATTACCCGAGTTAGTACAATGGAATGTCGTACTACCAAAACTTTTATTTGCACAAGAAAATTATGATTTTGATTATCTGTAAATAAAAACGACTTTTGCAAACTGCATACATATTTTATTTCCCCGTCGTTCAGGACTTGCATTCCCCTTTAACACATAGAAATATGACATTTTGTTTTACTGATGAACCCACCTGAACATCAAACATGACAATGAAAAACTCTAGGATGAAATTATTGTAGTAACCAATGTGTAGGCCATGCCATGCAGCTAAAAATAAAAGCGACACTATCTGGGAGATGTAGCGATTTCCTAGAAACTTCAACCTCTTGTAGACATACCTATAAAGCAAAGTAAAAAAAAATTAAAGGAAACAGTAGGGTAATATAAAACATCTTATTATAATTCTCTTTGACATTCAAGGGATATCCTGGGGGTGTTTCACAAAGGGACTCAGAGTCATTCTTAAATGCCGAAGTGCATTTAATATGCAACGCACAATCTATTTGATTAGTATGCGGTAGCGCTCGTCCTCTTAGCATGATCTGACCAATGCGGTGATACCTATTGTACTGCACGCAACTTAAAATTTAAGTATGACTATTAAGTCACACTTAAATCTTTGGGAAACATCTCCCTGGAACAATGATACACAGTGTACACCTTTATTGCAGTTACCAAAACTTAAAAAAGGCTTTATGTCTTATCCGACATTATTAAACAGCCATTGGAAAATGAGATAATACAGATTTGAATTTGATTAAAAAAACTACCTCATGTAATACAATTAAATGTAAATGAATGATATAAGATAACATGTGTTGATTGACTTACCTCGCTAGCCATGTATTAGTAGAAATATTGAATGTTGCTACCATGTCTCTAACACTCAAAGCAGTCTCAAATGCTAGAGGTTTAATCCCTGAGCAAGCTGTCCACTTTGCCTTCCCTTCCTTGTCCTTACCTGAATATGCAATGCCACTCAAGATACATACACCTTCCTAAATAAAACAAAATGTAGAGATTCGTTAAAAGATAAATCAATGTGGCTACAGTAAACACCAATTTCATGGGAAAGTCTGTCAAACCAAGGTTAAATGCCACTATCATTGTAGATTTAGATTTCGAATAGTATCATAAACTGAGCTTTTTTAAATCCTGAAATCTAAGCTGAACAAGAGTGTCGCTAAGGCGAGCACAAAATACGTCCGCCTGTAACGCGGAAAATGGAGTTATTGGTCAAGCAAGAAAAGTGGAAGGCGGTGACTTCATCTTTGACCTTCTGACCTCAAAATCATTAGAATTGTTAAGATCTATGCTTGTATAGTACACACTAAATTATATGAGCCTAGGTAAAGTTCAACTAAATTTATCAGATTAACAAGGACTTCAGAAGGGCAAGATGAAAACATGTCACTGTGATCTTGACTTTTTAACCTCAAAATCAATAGGCTTCCTGGGATCCATGCTACATGTAGTATCATACACACGGACACCAAATTATATGAGCCTAAGTTAAGTTAAACTAAAGTTATCATGTTTACAAGGACTTCAGAAGGGTAAGATGAAAACATGTCAGCGTGACCTTCAAAGGACCTTTGACCTTTTGACCTTAAAAATTGATAGGCTTCCTGTGATCCGTGCTAATATCATACACACCAAATTATACGAGCCTAGGTTAAGTTAAACTGAAGTTAACGCGTTTACAACAAGGACTGCTGAAGGGTAAGATGAAAACATGTCAGTGTGACCTTGACCTTTGACCTTTTGACCTCAAAAATCAATAGGCTTCCTGGGATCCATGCTAGTATCATACACACCAAATTATATGAGCCTAGGTTAAGTTAAACTAAGGTTATCGCGCTTACAAGGACTTTAGAAGGGTAAGATGAAAACATGTTAGTGTGACCTTGACCTTCGACCTTTTGACCTCAAAATCAATAGGCTTCCTGGGATCCATGCTAGTATCATACACACCAAATTATATGAGCCTAGATTAAAATCAAACTGAAGTTATCGCGTTTACAAGGAAAAGTTAACGGACAGACAGACGGACAGACACCGAGCGTGATACTATAATACGTCCCGTCTAGGACGGGCATATAAAAACAATGAAAATAAGCTGGTTTTGCAAACCATGAGTCTTGCCTGATTTCATGATCAATAAAATGTGCAATATGATTGTTTGACTCCTAGAAGACCTTTGACCCCATCATCATGGACACACATGTTGTATTATCAAAGGATCAGATGTACCAAGTGTCAACATAACTGATGCAGAAATAAAACAAGTGGAATGCCTCTGGCGGTCTCACCTGCATCACGCGATTCAATATAGCAGCAGTGCTGACTTTGAAAACTACTATAACTCGCACAAGATGTTCAGTGATACTTGGTTACTCTTATGTCCATGTTTTATGAACTAGACCAATACACTTACAGAGATATGATGGTAATTCAACAAATACCCCCAATTCGGCCAGAGTTCATTGACCTTTGACCTTGGTCATGTGACCTGAAATGCGCACAGGATGTTCAGTGATACTTGATTACTCTTATGTCCAAGTTTAATGAACTAGACCAATATACTTTCAAAGTTATGATGGTAATTCAACAAATACCCCCAACATGGCCAAAGTTCATTGACCTTACATGACCTTTGACCTTAATCATGTGACCTGAAACTTGCACAGGATGTTCAGTGATACTTGATTACAATTATGTCCAAGTTTCATGAATCAGATTCATAAACTTTCAAAGTTAGGATGGTAATTCAACAGATACCCCCAATTCGGCCAAAGTTCATTGACCCTAAATGACCTTTGACCTTGGTCATGTGACATGAAACTCAGGCAGGATGTTCAGTAATACTTAATACCTTATGGCCAAGTTTCATGAACTAGGTCCATATACTTTCTAAGTTATGCTGTCATTTCAAAAACTTAACATTCGGTTAAGATTTGGTGTTGACGCAGCTGCCGCCGCCGTCAGAAAAGCGGCGCCTATAGTCTCACACTGCTATACAGGTGAGACAAAAATGAGAGCAGGTTAAACAAAAACGTGAAAAAGGATGACCATGACCTCATATCATTTACTTTTTGACTCGTAGATGACATTTGACAGAATCATTCTCATGAACTAACCTGTGGTATTACCTGAGGATCTTTACACCAAGTGTGAACATATTTGATGCAGAAATAGAAGCAAGTAAAACAAAAACTTAACATTTTGGAAAAGACTAACAGGGAAATCAATTACTAGGTCTCTGACAAACTTTCAGGTGAGACAATTAAAAGAAAAAGAGCAAAGAATTATGTAAGAAATCTTTAAAAAAAAACTACAACATAGATAAGAAATTAATTTTGTTACCAGAATTTTTTCTAATACAATACACTGTAGTTAAGAATGCTTTAAAACATATTTCACTCAAAATTACCATTCCACTGCGATAGCGCGATTTGCGTCCGAGATCTTAAGGGGGGCAGGGCACAACAGCGCTTATATCCTTAGTGAATGTATATCATGGGGATAGATTTCGTACATATGTAGGTACAGACATAAATCCTAACGGATTCTTTAACCTATCTACTACCTCTCGTTCTAACAATGTTATCATGTTCACAAATCATTGTAAATCAAATACAAATGTTCATGTCATATTATATGGCAACATATATGTTTATTATTTTGGTATATTGGAATGTTCTACCAAAGCTTAGACAGGCTTATTTGTTGAAAACAATGATTACTTAAATCTTACAGAAATCAACCAGAATGTCACATATTTGTTGATGGTGAACCTTCCAAATAGACAAATGTAGAAGAGCTTGTACAGGAATGATGATTGCTGGAAGGAGAATGAAAAAAAAAAGAAGTGAAAGATCATTATATATTCTTGTTTTTGCATCCCTTTTCAAACAAGTTTTGTGGTTTTATAAACCATTGACCTTTTCTCTCTTTTGACATGAACTGATCTACCTTGTTATTGCATTTCTTTTTCCAAAGTGATTTTATCTTGCCTGCCATGACCACAATTAGGGTCAATATCATATCATCGACCCTAATTTTGGTCATTCTACTGTGAGAATTTTGCTTGCCCAATTCAGGCAAGTAGTTTTTGTCTTTACTACAAAACACTTGCCCAACTAACTTTTACTTGCCCCAGGCAATCAGGCAAGTGCTTATGTAGCACCCTGGTTAATATAGATACCAAAACATGTTCATTGATTCTGTGACCTATCATTTCTGCTTACCGGAGTCTCATGCCAAATGATCAGTGACACTTGATCATCCTTATATTCAAGTTTCATGAAAAAGATACTTTATATGGCATTTCAAAAACTTAGCCTTGGTTAAAATGTTGACTATGCCAGTGCTATTGGAAAAGCAGGGCCTACATGTATGTCTTGCTTCTGCTATGCAGGCAAGTCAAAAACTTGTCATGGACACAAAATTATTCTTAATGTCATGAAAGAGTATCTTCTCTAAAATAATTCTATTCTAATCTTATAAGGGATGTATTTACTCTTGAAAAACCAGGAGGTATTCTATGCTGTGATGTAAGATTCAATTTGCATAAAATTAATGGCATGACTGCAATGAATGAATCCACATGTCCATGACGCTGTTATCCTCGAAAACTTGTGGTACATTATAAAATACCTCATCTGTTAAATTACCATGAGAATCGGTACATATAAGTAGATGCATTTAGTATCGATGTGTCATGTATTGTCAGAAAGTGGCGAAATGAGTAAAAAAAATTATGGGACATAACATGGCGTACGGGGTAACATTTCCTTTTAAATGATTTTCACAGAATAAACAGAAAGTAATTTTATACATTACCATTATCCCTTTAATTTTAAGGGACTTTTTTTAGGCAGTTGCCCCCCCCCCCCCCATCTGTATACCGGTGCTGTTGGATAATGACATGTTTGACAACTTGGACCCTGGATTCATTCATTGTGGCACAAATGGTATTACATCAAAGAAAATAATATCTCATGATTATCCCAGCAAACGTTAAAAGGTACACACTTCAAACCAAGTAAAATAGAAACCTACAGCAAATTCTTCAGTGAGGAGATAAGTAGCAGGAAATGATGGTACAAGTAAGATTTCAATGATGAAGTAAATCATGCCGATTGTGAAGATTCTCATAGCAGGCTGAAGAGTGTCTGAAGGCTTGCCACATTCATTATCAAGTAGTTTACCATCCATGTAGTCACGGTATTGACGTAAAGGATACTGGGAAAAAACATGTCATAAACTAGAAATATCACCAATAGTTAGTAATATATGAGAACACAATTACCATGCCAACAAAGTACCCAAAAAAAAACACATATCAATCCCGAAATTGATTTAAATTTGATTTTTCATTCATTTTTCAATCATTCATAATATTTACTTCAAAATCAATTACAATTTATTATAAATATGCAAAATTATATCAAGGAAAAAAGTGAATCTTCAACAATGAATGGAAGGCCACCAAAAATCGTTTTCACATTTACTTTTAATAGATATAATATCTAAACCCTAAAAAGGACTGGGCTATTTGAGATGTATTGATGATGATGCCCCCCCCCCCCTTCTGATCTCGGCCACCGTTCGTGTGATTGTGCCAAAGTCTGGCATGCACATTCTTTACCACATAAAACTACAAGCCAGTATAAAAAAAATCTCTGAAAATAATTATTTATTATGAATATAATATGCAAATTTATTCATTAATAACATTATTTGCATATTTAAAGGGAAGTTCACCCTCAAGAAAAGTTTATTGTAAAGGTAGCAGAAAAAATAATTACATTATATTGGATGGCTCAGAATGGAATACCAGAAATATTCCAAGAGTTTGGGCAAATATTCCACGAAACGCAGACGAGTGGTATATTAGCCCTAACGAGTGGACTACTTCTGGTATTCCATGAAATAAGCCATCCAATATAATTATTATCATCTATCCCACCCCACTCCCCCCCCCCCCAAAAAAAAAAGAGGGAGAAATTTGGTTGACCAAGTCATATCACTTATCACATTATGGCATCATCACTTCATTAGGATAAATGTTGTCGTTGACATGCGACTTTAGTTCATTATGACGTCAGTGGGTGCCATTGTGCTCTATGCTGCGCATCGCATTGCTTTCATTTTTATACGTGTTGTATATTTCATGCATTCGCGCATGCACACTAGACCAGGGCGCGACAAACCCGCTTGCCCGGGGCAAGTGAAAATGACATGCGGGCAAGCATTTCTCAAAGTCAATTGCCCGATCGGGCAAGTGGTTGTTTTGGAAATAAAATATCAGTAGACCCTCTAAATTTCAATATCTTTTGGATAATCACAACTATCTCTCAGATTATGTCAAACCAGTAAAAAAAAACAGTGGAAACTGATGTAAAATCAGCACCAATTACCAATAATTTATCACCAGGTACCTCGTTCGAAAAACAGTGCCATCGCATCTTACGTTCTATGTGTGCAATGACTGCGCATGCGCTACTTGAGCAATTTGCCGATGCACACCAAAAAACAAAAAGCACCAAAAGTGGCTAAAATTTCACATTTTGCAAAAATCCATGAAATGGCCATCTATTTTCCATATTACCTTGAAATTGTTTTGATTTAGTTGGAAACTACTGAAAAAATGAAGAATATTCAGCTCTTTCTTTACTCTGATTTATGATGATGTTACACTCGGTAAATGTTTTTATTATTGTGGTCCCACATGTAGACTTTCATGGTGTTGACCAAGTGTAAAACGATCAAACGATACGATCAACGATCAATGCTGCAACACCATGAAAAAAAGACCCATGAAAGTCTACATGCGGGACTACAATAACAAAAATATTGACCGAGTGTAACATCATAAAATTATGAAGAAAAGACAAGAGAGAGGTGAATATTCTTCATTTTCTTGATAGTTTCCAACTAATTAAAAAAAGAAATTCAAGGAAATATGGAAAATAAATGACCATTTCATGGATTCAAAGATGCAAAATGTGAAATTTTAGCCACTCCACTTGATTTTTTTTAACAACATAAAGCGATCTTTTTCAGAGTCAATAAAGAGCTGAATATTTTTCACTGGCTTTCTTTATAGTTTCCATCTAAATAAAACAATTCTAAGGAAATATGGCAAACAGATAACCATTTCGTGGATTTAAAGATGCAAAATATGAAATTTTAGCAACTTTTGTTGAAGGTTTTTTTTTAAACCTTGAATTAAGCCCCATTTATAAATAGCGAAAAAAAATCAAAATAAACGTAATGACTCAGGCCTACGTTGCTGAAAATAAACTTTTAAATGTGTGTTCTTTTATACTGTACATGATTCTCAATTGTTATTATTTTGTATGACCTTTAAAAATAATAGTGCCGTCATAATAAAAAAAAAATTAAAAACAAATAGGGCAAGCAGTTTTTTCTATCGGGCAAGCAAATTAAGTGACGAAAATTTTTTTTGTAGAGGCCTGCTAGACTATTGAATACGGTCTCATATTCAATGGAAAATTTTGTACAGGATCCTATGGAATATTCTTTGGATTTTGGTCCTTTTTAGGGATACACTCTGATACTGCACAGGCAATTGATGCAGACCAAAATATGCGTTTTTAATGCATCGCTAAAACGCTCTACATGTATATAGATGATAATAAAAAATATTGGTGAAGGTTTGAGAAAAATCTGATAAAGATTAAGAAAGCAGGGTGCGACAAACCCACTTGCCCAGGGCAAATGAAAATGACATGTGGGCAAGCATTTCTCTAAGTCAATTGCCCAATCGGGCAAGTTGCTGTTTTGAGGAGCGCTGGCGCGATCGCGCTCCTCAAAAATGAAGGTCTAGGAACTCATTATTTTGCCGTGTGCGCATATTCTATACATCGGCGCTACATTATGAGTGAGCCAGCTGCGCTGATTCTCAAGCTCGCTGCAAACTTCATGACTCAGCCTCAGTAAATAATGAGTCGTCAGACTAAAATTGGTAATTTTTGTCATCTCGATGGGCAGTGACGCAGTTTTATAGCTCTAAAGGTAGTGTGAGTGAAGCTACTAGCAAAACTGAGTAAAAATTAGCAGATCCATGTCTATTATGGCAATAAGAACTGATATCATGACTTTGCTGAAAATAAACTTAGAGACCTATGTGTGTTTTCTACATTGCATGATTCTCATTTGTCATTTCTCTTGACCTTTAAAATTAAGCGTAGTACCATCATAAAAGAATAATTTAGAGCAAAATAGAAAAAAAATTGGGCAAGCAGTTTTTTCTAATGGGAAAGCAGTTTTTCATCACTTGCGTGATGGAAACAATTTTTGTAGAGGCCTGGAAAGTTATTAGAATTTTAAGTTTTGGATTTGTGATGTCATAAATGAGCAGCTACCCCATATGTTATGTAATATAAAATGCATGAATTTCATTTTTTAATGGTTCCTGGTGACTTATTCTTGTTTTCTTTTCATGATTGGATATGAAATAATTTGTCTATTGATATCCAGAGGGTACAGTTAAAACCATTTTCAATTTTTTTAGAAAATGACATTTCATTAGTTTTCTACCATTCGCTATGTAGGAATGCTGCTCGCATATGACGTCACAAATCAAATAATTACAATTCTAACAACTTTTTAATTCTTTGATGGATTTTTCTCACACCTTCAGCAATATTTTCTCATTATTTTTTCTGCTATTTTTACAACAAACTTTTTGTCAGGGTGAACTTCTTCTTTAACACCCAATTTCACTTCAAATTTTCATTTTTTTCTCCCAGAAGTCATCTTTGTATTCTTATTTAAAGGATTCCATAAAGAAAAATTTCAAAACATTTTCCTTATGTTTTTCTTTGTTTTTAGAATTTCTTATGTATTTCTTTATTTTTTTTCTCTAGTGGTTTTCATTGTTTTTTCAATGGAAATTATTACAAACCATTTAACAACTAAATTAAACCCTGAATTGATTAAGCACACCAATTAGAATAAAAAACAATCACCCTTTTTATGAATTTCATCTCCCATAGAATTTGTACACGATGTATAAAAATGAGCCACTTTCGGCATAACATTGTATCATAAAAAGTCACGTGGTGTCGCGATGCTATAAAGTTGTGCGAGACTTCAAAGAAAAAAATCGTAAAATCTTGTGGCGCTATCTTTTAGCGTTCCAGAAATATCATGCAAAGCGTCGAGGGGGGCCATCATGCCCCCCCCCCAGTCCTTTTGGGGTTAAAGCATACATGTGGGCTCTTTCATAAAATTGATTCTAAGACCATAAATGACCTTAAACTTGATTGCAGACCTCAATCTCGCCCATGCTACTAACAAAAGATATCTAATATTATGCTTGCTTTGAAGTTAAATGTGACACACCGTTCTTCTGCTGATTAAAAAATATTGGTTAAATTGCAATACAAATCAGAAAGCTCATGAATAGTTTGTGTTAGAAACAGGACACCAAACATGTTTACAAATTTAGCACTATGCCCAGAGTCGATTAATGGAAAATAAGATTCTTACAAAAATTCAATATTTTAGTGAGTCCTAATCATTTGCAAGTATTTTAATGTCCTGTCATCATTGAATCCATGATTTACAACCTTTGTCATTAAGTATTTTGGTTGTGGGTGTTTCTGCATGATTTTTGCAGTAAAAAAATATACTTGCTTTCACTCATGAACAGCATCAGGAATCTAAACATTGTTGAGAAGCCATTAAAGAGATAGTGAACAGTCGCGGGGATACAATGTTCTAATGCTTGAGTTTTAAACATTTATTATTCAGGTGTTCTATCTGTTATCTAACCAGCTGAAAGGGAAGCGTCAAGACTCCTCTCTTTCTTAACAAATCCCAGCCCTTGGTTGTTTTCATCTCCACTTTTACCTTTTATTTTTATCATAAGTTTCATCTCTTGGTATCACATAAAAAGTGGGAATTTTTTTTTTTCACAGATAAATGGGAGCTAAACAAATGCTGTTCATCATCATGTCTTGAGATCAAATTTGTGACTCCCGGCTGCAAAGTTTTGGGAAATTACATGAATTAACTTGCACATCGAGTCAAGTAATATTCAGGAACCCGATATTATTCATAAATCAAACAATAATTGCATTTCTGGCCAAATTTCTTATTTTATGTATGGGTTGATTATCATGCAAATGGAAAAATTTTAACAGACTCAAGAAGAAGAATGTTAGAGGGAACGATACTAACCTGTGGTCCAGTTAAGAAATAGCCAAAAAAGAAAGAATAGCTGACAATCTCTAAGAGGCCTGGTGATTCCTTGAAACATAATGACTTCTGCTCTGAACTTAGCTTCTCCTGTCAAAAGTTTATCAATCAATAAATTACTAATCAAGCAATGATACTGGTTAAATAATAGGAATTTATAGTTGAAAGAAAGGAACCAAACTATTTTAGACAAATGGCAAACATCTTTTTGTTTTGCACATAGATTTTCATTATTTCAATTGCTACAGTATAATTGGGTTACATTCGTAATTCCAAAGGTTCGTTATTCCAAAGGTTTGAATATTCCAAAGGTTCGTTATTCAGAAGGTTTGTAATTCCGAGGGTTCATAATTCCGAAGGTTTGTTAATCTGAAAACACAATAAGGTGTGTTATTCCGAAGGTTCGTTTACAAGTCCGAAAACGAAAAAAAAGGTTAGTTAATCTGAAGATTTGTTAGTCCAAAAATTAAATAAGGTTTGTTTTTCCGAAAATAAAATTAATCTATTTTAGTAACAAAAACGGTGTTGTATTAAAAAATAACAGGATATAATGCAATAATAGTTTCAACGGAGGATGATATCAGTGTAGTACTCGAAGCATGTATTGGCACGTGGATCAAGCATCTTACTTTTGATTTACTCTGAGCAATTGCTGCCAGAGCAAATGGATTAAGAATGTTTGGGACTGTGTGTTGTTCACATGTGTATTTTTTTTTTTTTTTCATTTTCGGATTAACAAACTTTCAGAATAACGAACCCTATTTTGTTTTTTGGTAACGAACCTTCGGAAAAACGCCACAAATGTTCGGATTAACGAACCCTTTTTCATTTCCAGAGTTACGAACATCGAGGTGTAGGCAATTTACGTGTTTCGGAATTACAAACCTTCAGAATTACGAAGTGTAACCGTATATTTATCTTGGTTATGAAGAAGTTAGAACAAGGGTTTATGACAGAAGGCAACGGAGATACATAGCTGCCAACCTATTTCAAAGGGACAGCACTAGATGATTATTATTATTACAATAAATTAATTCACTATTATACACCTAATACTGCAGTAATTTGAGACAAGAAAGTGTTGACACAAGCAACTTTCTACAGAGTGGAAATACCATACGCAAAATGATGGACAGTACTATCTACATGTTTGCATGAATCATATTGCCAGAAACTCTTAGAAATAGCCTTCTGTCTTACATGCTTATTCCCTATTAATTCAAAGTTTACTTTGATCTCAGTTTGAGAATTAATTGTCTGTTCATGATAAGATGAATTATGTGTGATACTGATTCCCTTACATTTAGATTAACTAATTTGAGATATTCGTAGGTAATTTTATGAATTGACATTGGCTTTAATAGCACTATGTTATCAATCATGCGTGTACTTCCAACTTAAAACAAGAGTGTCGCTAAGGCGAGCACATAATACGCCAGTCTGTAACGCGGAAAATAGAGTTATTGGTCAAGCAAGAAAAGTGTAAGGTGGTGACTTCACCTTTGACCTTCTGACCTCAAAATCAATAGGCTTCCTGGGATCCATGTTAGTATCATACACACCAAATTATATGAACCTATATGTAGGTTAAGTTAAACTGACGTTATCGCTTTTACAAGGACTGCAAAAGGGTCAGATGAAAACATGTCAGTGTGTACTTGACCTTTGTCCTTTTGACCTAAAAGTCAATAGGCTTCCTGGGATCTATGCTAGTATCATACATACCAAATTATATGAGCCTAGGTTAAGTTAAACTAAAGTTATTGTGTTTACAAGGACTTCAGAAGGTTAAGATGAAAACATGTCACTGTGACTTTGACCTTTTGACTTCAAAATCATTAGGCTTCCTGGGATCCATGCTAGTATCATACACACCAAATTATATGAGCCTAGGTTAAGTTAAACTGAAGTTATTGCATTTACAAGGGACTGCAGAAGTGTAAGATGAAAATATGTCACTGTGACCTTGACCTTTGACCTTTTGACCTCAAAATCAAAAGGCTTCCTGGGATTCATGCTAGTATCATACACACCAAATTATATGAGCATATGTTAAGTCAAACTGAAGTTATCGCATTTACAAGGAAAAGTAAACGGACGGAAAGACGGACGGACACCGAGCGTGATACCTTAATAAGTCCCGTCTAGGACGGGCGTATAAAAAATACTAGTAAAGGAAACACTATGATGTTGCCACTACTTACCACAGGTTTATGCCCATCATAAAGATCAAAAGCTACTGAGATCATTCGTAGGGTCAAGATACATTGGGGTGTAGTCCAGTTCATATCATAGTCATTAGAAGCAAAGATGGCGTATGAAACCAACAGATAACCCTGAATTGAATACAAACATCTACATGTAGTTCAGTATATTCAGTCAAAAGACCTCAAGATGCATTGCTGTGTTATAAGTCAAAATGTGACCAGACTCATGCCCCATGATCAGTGCTACTTGATAACCCCTATATGTATGTCCAATTTTCATGAAATAAATCCTTATACATGTACTTTCAGTTATGTTTATATTTCAAAAACTTAACCTTGGTTACGATTTGATGTTGACTAGGCTGCAGCTGTTAGAAAGGAAGCGCCTAGGTCTTGCTTCTGCTATGCAGGGTGAAACAAACAACAAATATAATACAAGGTTGGGGTCTAGTGGTTGCGAATCTTGTCTTTCAATGAGAGTAACATTGTTTCTAATCTCAGCCACAGCGTGTTTTCTTTCAGCAAGAAATTTATCCACATTGTGTTGCACTCAACCCAGGTGAGGTGAATGAATACCCAGCAGGATTAATTCCTTGAATGCACCAAGCGCCTTTGGCAGCTGGAGCTACAGTTGGGGTAATATATAGTGTGCTATTCAATAGGAAACTAGATAATCGTTCCTCAGAAATGCTATACAGTGGTGCTCAAAAGTTAGTGAACCCCACCAGAAAATTAACATGTTTAAAAGTGTTCAAATTCTGCCATCTTTTAGATATTTAATTGTAAAGTCAGGTGATAGAATATTACATTCATCATATAGTTGGTTTCTCTGAGCTCGCTGGACATTGTGGTGTTGTTGTCTATGTTCAACACTCAGCATGAACTAGGGCATTTTCTTGTTTGGTTCACTATTAAACTAACACTGTATATAATTAAGATTTACTTTCCTTTCCAATATATGCATTCACCAAAAATAGCGTTTCATATAAGAATTGGATGGGAATGTTCTCAGGCTCATACAGTATCTTTAAAGTCTCAAGTATTAATCTACAAATTTAACAAAATATGGGTGGGTGTATTTCCTACACGTCTATTGGATTTTTAATTGTCAAAAGTCATGTTAGTAGTATTTGTCAAATCTATTAAAGTTCTATTCAAGATTTGTTTGTAGAAAATTGTACATGCTGATGATTTATACATACCAGATTAAATAGAAAGGAAATGATAACTGATGATCCAGTACCACCAACAAGGAAGAGAAGGATGTAGTTGAACATAGAACAAAAGAAAAGATATCCTGTATCCATTCCTATAGCAAAAAAAAAAAAAAAAAACCAGCATTGCCTTTCCTCTTAAAAATTATACAGTAGGTACATGCACACTTTGCCACTTAAGATCATAATATACATATACACATGAGAGTAGGCCTCTGGATAGTACTTAATTAAAGGTCAAGTCCACCCCCAGAAAAGTGTTGATTTGAATAAACCAAACAAGCATAATGCTGAAATCAAACAAGCATAATGCTGAAAATTTCATCAAAATCGGATGTAAAATAAGAAAGAATTATGACATTTTTAAATTTTGCTTATTTTTCAAAAAACAGTGATATGCACAACTCAGTGACATACAAATGAGACAGTCGATGATGTCCCTCACTCACTATTTCTTTTGTTTTTTATTGTTTGAATTACACAATATTTCATTTTTTACAGATTTAACAATAAGGACCACCTTGATTGAACCATATAGTTAAACAATGCTAATTGCACATGTTCAGGGAGGAATTAATTGTTGTTTCACACGACTACAGGGAGAAAATTGGAGCATTTCATATTTCATATAATAGAATACAAAAGAAATAGTAAGTGAGTGATGTCATCAGTCTCCTCATTTGCATACCGACAAAGATGAATATAACTGTTTTGTAAAATTAAGCGAAACTTTAAAATGTCAGAACTTTCTTATTTTACATCAGATTTTGATGAAATTTTCAGTGTTATGCTTATTGGATCTTTTTAATCAAATCAACTTTTTGTTGGGGTGGACTTGTCCTTGTCCTTTCTAAGTGTAGAAACCCAGGGGTTTCAAGGGCAGAGCCCCCCCCCCCCCCAAAAAAAAAAAAAAAAAAAAAAACTTCTGCCAGGTCATTGACCCCAGCCAGTTAAACTTTATTTTTAAAAGAAATGGGCTGGTTTCACATTCCTCATCATGAAATTGACTTTTCTTTATTTTTATTTACTTTTATTTATAATGCCTCATGTTGATGGTTTAATTGTACAATTCCTTGCTTAAATAAGGGCTCTATCTAAGACCAGTTGTAATTGGTTTAATGAAATTTTTAAAAAGAATAAAAAATACACTGTTTTGCAAATAAACTCATATTTCATGCATGTGACCATTTTTTGTTAAACAATTTTTTTTTGTTACAAACTTAGATAAATGGTTGTCAGTTTTTGGTAGATTTAGTGACTGGCCTTGAGGGGAACATAAAAAAATAATGCCAACAACAAAATCATATTAGTCTTTACACAAGGGCAATATATGTTTTTTTAATTGTAGTATTTTTTATGTTCCCCGGAAGAAGAGTCAATCAATATCTTTATCAAAATCCAAATCAGACATCTATAGTCAGGCAGCATATGTCATGACTTAACCGCTATTTCGAGAAAATGGCCAAATTTTGTTTTTCACATTTATGTGATTGGTGACATCACAAGGAACAACTTTCAACTTGGTGTCAAATTTCTTATGGTCATCTTGACCATGTTAGGGGTCAAAATGTGGTCAATAGGGGGTAATTTTTTAAAATGCCCTGATTGTGTCGAGTGACATATCCCCCTCTGCCCCATAATAAAACCAGATTACAATATCATCCTCTCACTCCAACCCTCTCCCCCAAAATATAACCAGATTACAATATCCCCCTCTTACTCCAACCCTCTCCCCCAGAATAAAACCAGATTACAATATCCCCCTCTTACTCCAACCCTCTCCCCCAGAATAAAACCTGATTACAATATCCCCCTCTTACTCCAACCCTCTCCCCCAGAATAAAACCAGATTAAAATATCCCCCTCTCACTCCAACCCTCTCCTCCAGAATAAAACCAGATTACAATATCTCCCTTTCACTCCAACCCTCTCCCCCAAAATAAAACCTGATTACAATATCCCCCTCTCACTCCAACCCTCTCCTCCAGAATAAAACCAGATTACAATATCTCCCTTTCACTCCAACCCTCTCCCCCAAAATAAAACCAGATTACAATATCTCCCTTTCACTCCAACCCTCTCCCCCAGAATAAAACCAGATTACAATATCTCCCTTTCACTCCAACCCTCTCCCCCAGAATAAAACCTGATTACAATATCCCCCTCTTACTCCAACCCTCTCCCCCAGAATAAAACCTGATTACAATATCTCCCTCTTACTCCAACCCTCTCCCCCAGAATAAAACCTGATTACAATATCCCCCTCTTACTCCAACCCTCTCCCCCAGAATAAAACCTGATTACAATATCTCCCTTTCACTCCAACCCTCTCCCCCAGAATAAAACCTGATTACAATATCTCCCTTTCACTCCAACCCTCTCCCCCAGAATAAAACCAGATTACAATATCCCCCTCTTACTCCAACCCTCTCCCCCAGAATAAAACCTGATTACAATATCCCCCTCTTACTCCAACCCTCTCCCCCAGAATAAAACCTGATTACAATATCCCCCTTTCACTCCAACCCTCTCCCCCAGAATAAAACCTGATTACAATATCTCCCTTTCACTCCAACCCTCTCCCCCAGAATAAAACCTGATTACAATATCTCCCTCTTACTCCAACCCTCTCCCCCAGAATAAAACCTGATTACAATATCTCCCTCTTACTCCAACCCTCTCTCCTAGAATAAAACCAGATTACAATATCCCCCTCTTACTCCAACCCTCTCCCCCAGAATAAAACCTGATTACAATATCTCCCTTTCACTCCAACCCTCTCCCCCAGAATAAAACCAGATTACAATATCCCCCTCTTACTCCAACCCTCTCCCCCAGAATAAAACCTGATTACAATATCTCCCTTTCACTCCAACCCTCTCCCCCAGAATAAAACCAGATTACAATATCTCCCTTTCACTCCAACCCTCTCCCCCAGAATAAAACCTGATTACAATATCTCCCTTTCACTCCAACCCTCTCCCCCAGAATAAAACCAGATTACAATATCCCCCTCTTACTCCAACCCTCTCCCCCAGAATAAAACCTGATTACAATATCTCCCTTTCACTCCAACCCTCTCCCCCAGAATAAAACCAGATTACAATATCTCCCTTTCACTCCAACCCTCTCCCCCAGAATAAAACCAGATTACAATATCCCCCTCTTACTCCAACCCTCTCCCCCAGAATAAAACCTGATTACAATATCTCCCTTTCACTCCAACCCTCTCCCCCAGAATAAAACCAGATTACAATATCTCCCTTTCACTCCAACCCTCTCCCCCAGAATAAAACCAGATTACAATATCCCCCTCTTACTCCAACCCTCTCCCCCAGAATAAAACCTGATTACAATATCTCCCTTTCACTCCAACCCTCTCCCCCAAAATAAAACCAGATTACAATATCTCCCTTTCACTCCAACCCTCTCCCCCAGAATAAAACCAGATTACAATATCCCCCTCACTCCAACCCTCTCCCCTAGAATAAAACCAGATTACAATATCTCCCTCTTACTCCAACCCTCTCCCCCAGAATAAAACCAGATTACAATATCTCCCTTTCACTCCAACCCTCTCCCCCAGAATAAAACCTGATTACAATATCTCCCTTTCACTCCAACCCTCTCCCCCAGAATAAAACCAGATTACAATATCCCCCTCTTACTCCAACCCTCTCCCCCAGAATAAAACCTGATTACAATATCTCCCTTTCACTCCAACCCTCTCCCCCAGAATAAAACCAGATTACAATATCTCCCTTTCACTCCAACCCTCTCCCCCAGAATAAAACCAGATTACAATATCCCCCTCTTACTCCAACCCTCTCCCCCAGAATAAAACCTGATTACAATATCCCCCTCTCACTCCAACCCTCTCCCCCAGAATAAAACCTGATTACAATATCCCCCTCTTACTCCAACCCTCTCCCCCAGAATAAAAACTGATTACAATATCTCCCTTTCACTCCAACCCTCTCCCCCAGAATAAAACCAGATTACAATATCTCCCTTTCACTCCAACCCTCTCCCCTAGAATAAAACCTGATTACAATATCTCCCTCTTACTCCAACCCTCTCCCCCAGAATAAAACCAGATTACAATATCTCCCTTTCACTCCAACCCTCTCCCCCAGAATAAAAACTGATTACAATATCTCCCTTTCACTCCAACCCTCTCCCCCAGAATAAAACCTGATTACAATATCTCCCTTTCACTCCAACCCTCTCCCCCAGAATAAAACCTGATTACAATATCTCCCTTTCACTCCAACCCTCTCCCCCAGAATAAAACCTGATTACAATATCTCCCTCTTACTCCAACCCTCTCCCCCAGAATAAAACCTGATTACAATATCCCCCGTTCACTCCAACCCTCTCCCCCAGAATAAAACCTGATTACAATATCTCCCTCTCACTCCAACCCTCTCCCCCAGAATAAAACCAGATTACAATATCCCCCTCTTACTCCAACCCTCTCCCCCAGAATAAAACCAGATTACAATATCTCCCTTTCACTCCAACCCTCTCCCCTAGAATAAAACCAGATTACAATATCCCCCTCTTACTCCAACCCTCTCCCCCAGAATAAAACCTGATTACAATATCTCCCTTTCACTCCAACCCTCTCCCCCAGAATAAAACCTGATTACAATATCTCCCTTTCACTCCAACCCTCTCCCCCAGAATAAAACCTGATTACAATATCTCCCTCTTACTCCAACCCTCTCCTCCAGAATAAAACCAGATTTCAATATCTCCCTTTCACTCCAACCCTCTCCCCTAGAATAAAACCTGATTACAATATCTCCCTTTCACTCCAACCCTCTCCCCCAGAATAAAACCAGATTACAATATCCCCCTCTTACTCCAACCCTCTCCCCCAGAATAAAACCAGATTACAATATCTCCCTTTCACTCCAACCCTCTCCCCTAGAATAAAACCTGATTACAATATCTCCCTCTTACTCCAACCCTCTCCCCCAGAATAAAACCAGATTACAATATCTCCCTTTCACTCCAACCCTCTCCCCCAGAATAAAAACTGATTACAATATCTCCCTTTCACTCCAACCCTCTCCCCCAGAATAAAACCTGATTACAATATCTCCCTTTCACTCCAACCCTCTCCCCCAGAATAAAACCTGATTACAATATCTCCCTTTCACTCCAACCCTCTCCCCCAGAATAAAACCTGATTACAATATCTCCCTCTTACTCCAACCCTCTCCCCCAGAATAAAACCTGATTACAATATCCCCCGTTCACTCCAACCCTCTCCCCCAGAATAAAACCTGATTACAATATCTCCCTCTCACTCCAACCCTCTCCCCCAGAATAAAACCAGATTACAATATCCCCCTCTTACTCCAACCCTCTCCCCCAGAATAAAACCAGATTACAATATCTCCCTTTCACTCCAACCCTCTCCCCTAGAATAAAACCAGATTACAATATCCCCCTCTTACTCCAACCCTCTCCCCCAGAATAAAACCTGATTACAATATCTCCCTTTCACTCCAACCCTCTCCCCCAGAATAAAACCTGATTACAATATCTCCCTTTCACTCCAACCCTCTCCCCCAGAATAAAACCTGATTACAATATCTCCCTCTTACTCCAACCCTCTCCTCCAGAATAAAACCAGATTTCAATATCTCCCTTTCACTCCAACCCTCTCCCCTAGAATAAAACCTGATTACAATATCTCCCTCTTACTCCAACCCTCTCCCCCAGAATAAAACCAGATTACAATATCTCCCTCTCACTCCAACCCTCTCCCCTAGAATAAAACCTGATTACAATATCTCCCTCTTACTCCAACCCTCTCCCCAAGAATAAAACCAGATTACAATATCTCCCTTTCACTCCAACCCTCTCCCCCAGAATAAAACCTGATTACAATATCCCCCTCTTACTCCAACCCTCTCCCCTAGAATAAAACCTGATTACAATATCTCCCTCTTACTCCAACCCTTTCCTCCAGAATAAAACCTGATTACAATATCTCCCTTTCACTCCAACCCTCTCCCCCAGAATAAAACCTGATTACAATATCCCCCTTTCACTCCAACCCTCTCCCCCAGAATAAAACCAGATTACAATATCTCCCTCTTACTCCAACCCTCTCCCCCAGAATAAAACCTGATTACAATATCTCCCTTTCACTCCAACCCTCTCCCCCAGAATAAAACCTGATTACAATATCCCCCTCTTACTCCAACCCTCTCCCCCAGATTAAAACCTGATTACAATATCTCCCTTTCACTCCAACCCTCTCCCCCAGAATAAAAACTGATTACAATATCTCCCTCTTACTCCAACCCTCTCCCCCAGAATAAAACCTGATTACAATATCTCCCTTTCACTCCAACCCTCTCCCCCAGAATAAAACCTGATTACAATATCTCCCTCTTACTCCAACCCTCTCCTCCAGAATAAAACCTGATTACAATATCTCCCTTTCACTCCAACCCTCTCCCCCAGAATAAAACCAGATTACAATATCCCCCTCTTACTCCAACCCTCTCCCCCAGAATAAAACCAGATTACAATATCTCCCTTTCACTCCAACCCTCTCCCCCAGAATAAAACCAGATTACAATATCCCCCTCTTACTCCAACCCTCTCCCCCAGAATAAAACCAGATTACAATATCCCCCTCTCACTCCAACCCTCTCCCCCAGAATAAAACCTGATTACAATATCTCCCTCTTACTCCAACCCTCTCCTCCAGAATAAAACCAGATTACAATATCTCCCTTTCACTCCAACCCTCTCCCCTAGAATAAAACCTGATTACAATATCTCCCTCTTACTCCAACCCTCTCCCCCAGAATAAAACCTGATTACAATATCTCCCTTTCACTCCAACCTTCTCCCCCAGAATAAAACCTGATTACAATATCCCCCTCTTACTCCAACCCTCTCCCCCAGAATAAAACCTGATTACAATATCTCCCTTTCACTCCAACCCTCTCCCCCAGAATAAAACCTGATTACAATATCTCCCTTTCACTCCAACCCTCTCCCCCAGAATAAAACCAGATTACAATATCCCCCTCTTACTCCAACCCTCTCCCCCAGAATAAAACCTGATTACAATATCCCCCTTTCACTCCAACCCTCTCCACCAGAATAAAACCTGATTACAATATCCCCCTCTTACTCCAACCCTTTCCCCCAGAATAAAACCTGATTACAATATCTCCCTCTTACTCCAACCCTCTCCCCCAGAATAAAACCTGATTACAATATCCCCCTCTTACTCCAACCCTCTCCCCCAGAATAAAACCTGATTACAATATCCCCCTCTTACTCCAACCCTCTCCCCCAGAATAAAACCTGATTACAATATCCCCCTCTTACTCCAACCCTCTCCTCCAGAATAAAACCTGATTACAATATCCCCCTTTCACTCCAACCCTCTCCTCCAGAATAAAACCTGATTACAATATCTCCCTCTTACTCCAACCCTCTCCCCTAGAATAAAACCTGATTACAATATCCCCCTCTTACTCCAACCCTCTCCCCCAGAATAAAACCTGATTACAATATCTCCCTTTCACTCCAACCCTCTCATCCAGAATTAAACTGAAAAAAAATGTTGTGTAGAATAACAAGAATATCGATCAAAAGTTTGATCCATCGTGGGACAGCTGATGTTGAATAGAAGAATAGTAATCAGCTGTCTCACGATGGATCAAAAGTTTGATCTATCGTGAGACAACCGATTATTATTCTTCTATTCAACATCAGCTGTCTCACGATGGATCAAACTTTTGATCCATCGGGAGACAACCGTTTACTATTCTTCTATTCAACATCAGCTGTTTCACGATAGATCAAACTTTTGATCCATCGGGAGACAACCGATTATTATTCTTCTATTCAACATCAGCCGTCTCACGATAGATCAAACTTTTGATCCATCGGGAGACAACCGATTATTATTCTTCTATTCAACATCACCTGTTTCACGATAGATCAAACTTTTGATCCATCGGGAGACAACCGATTATTATTCTTCTATTCAACATCAGCTGTCTCACGATGGATCAAACTTTTGATCCATCGGGAGACAACCGATTACTATTCTTCTATTCAACATCAGCTATTTCACGATAGATCAAAC
Source organism: Lytechinus pictus (assembly GCF_037042905.1). Classification (NCBI taxonomy): domain Eukaryota; kingdom Metazoa; phylum Echinodermata; class Echinoidea; order Temnopleuroida; family Toxopneustidae; genus Lytechinus; species Lytechinus pictus. Next base: position 28,416,036 of record NC_087258.1, on the reverse strand, counting down.
TTTTGATCCATCGGGAGTCAACCTATTACTATTCTTCTATTCAACATCAGCTGTTTCACGATAGATCAAACTTTTGATCCATCGGGAGACAACCGATTACTATTCTTCTATTCATCATCAGCTGTCTCACGATGGATCAAACTTTTGATCCATAGGGAGACAACCGATCAGCTGTTTCATGATAGATCAAACTTTTGATCCATCGGGAGACAACCGATTACTATTCTTCTATTCAACATCAGCTGTTTCACGATAGATCAAACTTTTGATCCATCGGGAGACAACCTATTACTATTCTTCTATTCAACATCAGCTGTTCCACGATAGATCAAACTTTTGATCCATCGGGAGACAACCGATTACTATTCTTCTACTCAATCCATCACCACGATGAACCTCTTGCACATCATCTTAAAAATGTTGTTAAAATTCAAATACAAAATATATCAATAGTGTACATCAACAAAGCTAAAATTCACCTACTGTTACATGTTAGACAAAAAAATCTGTGTAAAAAAAATGTGTGTACTACTGATAAGAGATATTCAAATTATTTTAACCTTTAAATCAATCAAGCATGCATGTATTGTACACATGCATGAGGCAGAGATACAATGATAGGTGATAATTACCATAATTGAAATAGCAGATTGCTAGTCCTATAGTAGAGATGTAGAGATGTTTGGTAGTAGCAGAAGTGCCATGTAGATTATCTCTCAGGAAAATAGCAAGGGGATATCCTAAAAGAAATCAAAGGGACAGTTAAACATCAACTCCATCTACATTTCCAAATTTATCAATTTGCCCAACATAATTTAAGTATAAATGGACTTTTGACTGCACTCGTGGATTAACTGCAACCCCATTCTTGGATGAATCACACACAAAAATATTTCATCGAAAACACTTTCTAACCCTTCTCTGACATGCATATTTAAAGGACCCAAAATAGACATTTTACAAAAATCCAAGTATCAAACAAGTGGAATGCCTCTGGCAGGCTCGCCTGCATTACGCGATTTGATTTAGCAGCAGTGCTGACTTTGAAAACAGCTATTGAATAATTATTCACAAAAAAAAACATTCATATGATAATAAAATACTATGTCCATGGACCCAAAATGACCTTTGACCATGATCATGTGATCTAAGATGTGTGCAAAACAATCATTTATACTTGATTACCCTAATGTCTATGTTTCATGAACTAGGTCCATATACTTTTTAAGTTATGACAAAATTTCAAAAACTTAACCTTAGGTTAAGATTTCGATGTTGATTCACCCAACATGGTCTAAGTTCATTGACCCTATTGACGCTTCACTTATTATTTCAGAGATGTATTCATCATAGGAGCCACTTGAGCTTGGTCATGTGACCTGAAACTCAGGGAGGAAGTTCAGTAATACTTGATTAACCTTATGTCCAAGTTTCATGAACTAGGTCCATATACTTTCTAAGTTATGCTGTCATTTAAAAAACTTAAGCTGCGTTTAAGATTTGATGTTGATGCCGCCGCCGTCGGAAAAGCGACGCCTATAGTCTCACTCTGCTAGATGCAGGTGAGACAAAAATGGTTGACAAATGTACATTTCAAATTTTAATAACAATAATTCAAAATGACCAAACATGAACTTAAAGAGTTTACACTCATAAAAACATTTCAAGGAAGATAATCCCGCTCAAGTGGCTCCTATGATGAATACATCTCTGAAATAATAAGTGAAGCGTCAATTTTATTTAAATTATATCATATTTATTTCAAAATATCTTTCGATCATTATATTATTCTATGAATAACATAAATAAATATTTAATACAGCATAATAAAAAAGAAAAGAAACGAAGGAAAGAAAGAAGAAAAATAAGAAGGGAGGGAGAGAGAAATAAAGAAGGAAGGAAACAAAAAGTAAAGAATTTTTAAGAAAATTGAAAAGAAGGACAAATAAATGGAAAGAAATACAAAAAAAGAAGGAAAGTTAAGCATTTATTTTTTCTCAATTGTATCGTATTTACTTCAAAATATCTTTCAACCATAATATAACTCTATACATAACATAAGTATTCAAATACAAAAAAAGAAAATGAACGAAAGAAAGAAAAAATTAAGAAAGGAGGGAGATAGAGAGAAAAAAAATGGAAGGAAACAAAATGTAAAGAATTTTTAAGAAGATTGAAAAGGACAATTAAATGGAAAGACAAAAAAGGAAAGAAACGAAAAGGAAGAAAATAAAAAAGAAAGAAACAAGCAAGGAAATATCAGGAAACACAAGTGTTTAATTTGATATTGCGGCTCTTGAATTAAAATTTATGCAATTTTGATCGAACTAATAGAAACACGGCAAAGGGCAGTTGCCTACATAGATTGGGAAAATGATTTTCCGCGATTGCGGAAAACAGACGGAATTCACGGAATCAGCCTTTTGAAACGGAAAGTGGCTTTTCGAACGGGAAATCACAGAAAACATATTTTTTTCTCCAAATGCACAGAATAGCAACAGAAATTACTCCCAAATCGTCAACGAAAAGCAAATATCAACTGGAAAAAACAAGATCTCACTTCGCTACAACAACCCCAATCCACACATCGTAACTGCACTCTAGCCCCTCCATCGCTCGATTGTATCGAAATTAGTTTACACTCACGTCCGCATAAAGGCAGCAACACGGCCGTGTTTCTGCCCTCTGCGTTCGGTCATAATTAAGATCGCGGTATATTCATCAAATTCAAAATGGCAGATAGGCGAAAGTTGTCCACTGCTCAAAACGATGTCCAAAAAGTCCCAAAATCAGTGTAAAATCTCATTTAACCATAAAATAATGCTAATAATGTGAAGGTGAGGATGTAATCATGTTGATTATGTTTCTTAAAATAGTTTTAGTACTCGAATCTCTTCGATTAAAATTGATTTTTAAGCGTTGTTAGTACTGTGGCAGATACAAATTTTGACCAGCGCGAGCATTTTGACATCATTGCTCATAGCGTATTGATTTTCTATGTAAACTTAATTGTCACTTTTTCATGTACACAAAGTCTATGGGGAAACGGAATTTCCGTTTACAAACATGCTGAAACAGAATTTAAGATTTTCTGAAACGGAAAAGGCAATTTTTAGAAACGGAAAATCACTGTCCCTACATAGACCATAGATACTAAACGCATCATGGCAGCAATTTTCATAAAGCGACTGGCGTGCATCTAGCGTTATTGGTCGCTAGGTACAATACCTGGCTGACTTTCGCCGCACTGCTAGAACATGATTTTCAAGGGCTTGCGCAGAATATTGGTGCATTTTTATTCTGCAAAAGTGGAAATTTATTCTTCAAATTATCGCTTTCCTGGATGATTTTACATCTAACCTTGGTAAGTGGTTTTAGTAAGATGAATTCTTATCTATGGTAGTTACAAATATAGTATTTTTTTCTTAATTCAGCGGAACAACCAATTTTTTTTTTTTCGAGGGCTCCATTTTGTATTCATTAATAACTTAAATATTCATCACAATGAAGAAATCATAAAGTTTTTTGACAGTTTTCAAAAATTAACATGAAATCTAAACTCTATCTGAAACGGAAAATCACCATCACTTAGGCCATTACTGATAGAATTCTCACCCAGAGCTCTGACAGAGAACATGAGCTCAAACTGGCTAGCTAACACCACACTCAAGTGCACGGCGTCCTCCTATTTTTTTTTTAGATGGAGCCTTGTTTGATGATTTATTGTCTGATATTTACCCCTCTCCAAGAAAGAAATTAAAAAGCTACAATTCACAACTATAAGCTAAGTGATTTTGGATTATTAAGGCTCCGTTTTGACAAGCAAAGTCGGCGACTGTGAGGAGAAAAGACTCGCACATCGTATGTGCTATGAACAGGGATTTATCTCCTGTGCAATTCGAATTACTATATGGCAGAATTGTGATATCCCAACTGGAAATGTGTGCATTAGAAATTGCACATGGTGAAGTATGGAAAAACCGCTACCGGAAGCACCCGCGCACATGTATTACAGAAAAAAAAAGACGGACGTAGCTCATTTTTTATGGTTCAGAAAAAAGACGCACTTGGCAATTTGAAACTGTGCTTATTGTAAATTAAAAGTTACTTGATTTTGGCTTTTCAGATATTTAAATTACATATATGATATGGCTTCACTGCTCACTCACAGCGGGCGCAATTACCTGGAAAATATTTGCGCCCGGTCGTCAAAATTTTGATGATTTTGGGGCTTTATGGGTGCAATTAATGGCTTTATGAGCGCGAATTTGCGCTCAGCGCCCGCTTATTTCAAGGCTTGCCCTCCCCATAACTCCAGGGACCTGCACTGGCAGGGGACTTGCATGCATAAGATACATGAACATACCTGCTATTGAATTGCACACACAGTAGATCCAAGTTGCTGCTCAAAAAAAATATTCCAGGGGTTAAATCCAGGGGTAAAATCCATGATTTTGACTTCCACATATCCTTATGACCCTCGCTAATTATGGACTCCAAAAGATCGATGACCAAAAAATTCTTGTAAGGGGGAAGTGATTTCCGCCGGAAATATCGCTGCCAAGATCGCACATGTTCGATCTATCGCAAAAATATCTGCAATGGCCTTCACGGGGGTTCCTTACGGCGGGAAATTCGACAACCTTTCAAATATGGCACGATCCCAAACATCGGACATATCGGCTGATTGAATTGGAAATGCATGCTGTTGACGCATGCGTGCTCGTTTTCAGAATGAAGTCGCGTGCAACTGAGCAAAGAAGTCCGATGTTCGGAGCCGAAAGAGGTCCGTTTGTTAAGTAAATTATCATATTTTCCGATTTCTATATCAAAATTATTGAAAGTAATAATTGAAATCGGCATTTGCGCAGCGAAAATAAATTATTTTATCAACAATTAAGCAATTATTGTGGGGTCTAGAGTGCGATTTAAATCGCCGCAATTAATCACAGCGCACAACTCTACGCGTCCGATATTTGGAAACTGTCCGATTTCTTGCAAAAACAAGCTTTTGGTAGTAAGTAAATTATTTATGTTTATCACAATTTTTTTCGATTCTATTTTTTTAATGACATTAATATTCAACATTTGTACTACGGAAATAAACATGATTTTTATTTGATTCAATGATTGTATTTTTGTTTTGGTCCAATTATGCTTAAGTGTCCGATATTTGGGCACTTTACTCTACATTGATTGTTATGGCATATGAACGTCAAGATTCACTTGACCTGAATTTTGCCGGGACCAGCAGGTGCAATACACCTGTCGAACACCCTACTCTTTGACGAATAGTGTATTGGTTTTAGCATGCATAGGTTGTGACTCTCCTATACACAGAACCAACATTTGCGTCCTTTCTGATGGACGGAGTGTCTTTGAAGAACTGCATTCACACCTGCACTGAATACAGTGGCGAGGCACGCTTACACACAGTGCTAGTATAGATCTAGGCTATAGCCACCCATGGGTGCATTACATGCCGCCTACTACAGGAAAATTGAAGGCACGGCGCGTGCAAAATTGCAACACTTCCATGACCCTTGCACGAATATCAGACAAACTTTAATAAAATCAAGTCCTTCTACGAAACTTACCGAACGATACAGGGAAAAAAATTTTCGAGGGCCACTTTTTGCATTTCGAGGGCTCTTTTCAAATGCTACTTTTTTGTATTTTGAGGAATACCTGTTCACTTATTAATGAATTATTACTTATGTATGATATTTGTAAAATTATTTTGAAGTTATTTTTTTCATGCTTAGAATCTTGGGTGTGGGTGTGACTGTGAATTGTACTTGGATATACAAATAAGTTAAAGAAAAGAATTCAATATCTAATTTCTACTCTATTCCAGTACAATAACCTGTACTTGCATGGCCATGCAATAACTAATATGTAGGCCTACTGTAGGCCCACATACAATAACTTTTCCTGAAGTACTTTGAAAACGCAGATCTTCATGAAAATTGCATTTCTCTATATGGGAGTCTAAATTCGGTGAGAATGTATTCATTAATAACTTAGATATACATGACAATTAAGAAATCATCAAACTTTATTAGCAGTTTTGAATAATATACTGAAATGTAAACTCTATCTGAAACAGAAAATCACCTTCATTGAGGCCTTTACTGAACAAATTGTCCCCCAGAGCTCTGGGGTGGTATTCTGAGATCCATTTTATCTCAGCTAAAATAAAATATTTTATCTCTGTTAAAATCAGTGAGATAAAATACCCTTAAAATCTCTCCGAATTGGTATTCTGAGAACAATTTTATCTTCATTTTAACTCTATAAGACACACCTATTTTTGAATCAATATCCAATGAGAAACGCACTTTTATAGCTCTCTCGTCTCACTCAACCAATGGAAATCCATTCCGCCAGGTGTGGCAAAGGAGTGAGATTGCATCAATTTATTGAATTCAAATACGCTTGCACTATACGCTTGTGCGTCTTTACAGAGATTTCTTTTTAAAGAAATGACAATACTCTCATTTTTTTTAAAGTCTATATTGCATCTTTTCAAAGATGATATTAGTCAAAAAATGTCTTATGAAATAATTTGATTGTACAGGAATAATGTTGAGGTGATATTCTCAATAAGTATATAATTTTTTTTCATTTTCATGTCAACATTTGGAATTAATTCACCTAGAAATATTGATGAAATCAACGTCGCGGAGATAAAATAGCCCCTACCCTCTTTTAAGTTTATTTTATTTTTTCTTCAAAGTTACATGGGCGCAAGCACATCATTCTCGTTGCAATGGTAAAATATGCAATTGGTAAGTCTACTTATGCACTGCTCTGTCATCTATACAGAGTGAGTCAGAAAAAATGTCCCACTTTTGTAAAGTTGAATTGTTTAAAATATGAATATTTAATCATTAGTTTCATGATATGTCTTGATAGAGGTATCCTCCCAGTTCATTCAGGTACCTTTTTCATTTGATCCCCTGCACGCATGACTGAACAGCGGACAATCTTTAGAAGACTATCAGATCTCACTTGCGCCAAGTTACAGGGTGGGGAATAAAACACTCTTTTGAACAAAGACAGTCCGACAGACTGAAACACACAAACACACACACGAATCAGGGACAACTCGGACCACGGGACATCTCGGACCGTGGGCCGAGTTATCCCACCCGCTTCGTGATTTTTTTTCCACAAACTTGCGTCTATTTTTCCGTCATTTCGAAATTTCTTGTAAAGATTTTCTAGAGATATGGTCTATTGGTCATGTTCTTCACTTTCTATTACTTTTTTTTCGCTGAAATTTAAAAAAAAGTGTAATTTTAGGCGTTTTTCGACAGCTCGCAATTCCCATAGGCACGCGTGTATTAACTGTGTTGGTGCTCGGCTCGGCCCCGCTCAACAACTGACTTGATTTTGTGATCATTTCTCCTCAAGTTACCACTTTTATCGCAGAAGATGGACTTTCTTGTATTCCATTAACTCAATTTTTTCATCACAAGGATAAAATTCGGTGTATATGTACGATTTCGTTAAAGTTTTTCACCTTCTCTCTCTGGTCGTAAGAAGCTAACAACCGATGAACGGTCTGCTGCTCTTCATTGCAATTCTACGTAGCTCGGCCGCCGAAACTGGCGGGGTGGGATTCAGCCCGAATCTCTCCAACGGAAGTGAGCGTGCACAGTCAAAGAGCTGAGCTTGACTGACTGAGAGAGAGTGAACTAGAGCTTGAAGCTTGGCAGAGTATGTACGTATAGGCTCTGCTTTTTTTGGTAAATATATATATTTTTTATTTTATTTATTTTGTCTATATTGATTTTCCCTGGTGTAGAGCTTTAAGATTGTAACAATTTAATATGCTTCAATTTCTTTGACTGAGTGTGACTGTGGTGTGGATGCATGAGTCGCACAAAAAATACTTAACGTGGATGGGGGCTCGGGGCGATTTCACTCCTGCCCCCGAAATGTGAAAAAATATTCGCGGTGTAGATGTGTGGGCATGCCGGGCTGAGGGTAGCCATCAATAAAAAATGTTTTATTCGGGGGCTTAATTTTTAATCAAATTGATTATTTTTAGGCCTTTTTATTTTTTTATACATTTTATTTTTTACAGGATTTAAAATGATTCAATTCATTTCCATTCCTTGTTCCTCCCTGATTTATTTTCTTGAAAGGGATGCTCCTCCCATTCGCCTCATTCTCCCCCATCATCTCCATTCCTCCCACCATCTCATTATCTCCACCCCTCGATCCTCCCATCATCTTCATCCCTCCTCATGATGTCAATCTCCTCCCATCCGCCTTATTACCTCCATCCCTCTTCCCATCATCTCCATTCCCTTTATTATCTCCATCCCTCTCATCTCCATTCCCTCAGAATCAGGAAAATGAATATATACACAAGAGTGAAAGAATTCACCAGTATAAATACTTCTCTTGAAATAACATATTTCAGTAATGTGGCTTTTATTATTTGTCATATTTACAAAAACAGTTAATACACGCGTGCCTATGGGAATCGCGAGCTGTCGAAAAACGCCTGAAATTACACTTTTTTTTATTTCAGCAAAAAAAAAGTAATAGAAAGTGAAGAACATGACCAACAGACCATATCTCTAGAAAATCTTTACAAGAAATTTCAAAATGATGGAAAAAAAGACACAAATTTGTGAGAAAAAAATCTCGAAATGTGTGGGACAACTCGGCCCGCGGTCCGAGATGTCCCGTGGTCCGAGTTGTCCCGACCCCACACACACGTACACAAACAAACACACATACACAAGCACACAATTACTGCAAACGTCGGTGAATAAAAACACAAACAAATAAAAGGGAATTTTGGTATTTAAGATCAAGATGATGACAATGAGGATATTGATGATGATATGATGGTGGTAGTGAATGTGTTTTAAGGGGAAAGATTGTCGGGAATTGCCACTTAAACATTCAGCGATCTTGCTAAAAATCAATGCTTAATCAGAAAAGAGAAAATTATGAACCAGTTATTACCATGTGTGTTGTGTGTGTGTGTGTGTGTGTGAGCATGCCAGTCTGTCTGTCTGACTGTCTTTGTCTAAAGCACAGTTTTATTCATCACCCAGTAACTTGGCACAAGTGAGATCTGACAGTCTTCTAAAGATTGTCCGATGTTCAGTCATGCGTGCACGGGATCAAATGAAAATGGTACCTGAATGTACTTGGAGGATACCTCTATCAAGACATATCATGAAACTAATGATTAAATATTCATATTTTAAACAATTCAACTTTACAAAAGTGGGACATTTTTTCTGACTCACTCTGTAGATATGCAAGATAAAATTCATACGCAAGATAAAATTTTAAATTTTATCTGAGAGATAAAATGTCATCTCAAAATACAAATTTCATTTTGAGAGATAAAATAAAATATTTCAAAGATAATTTTGAGTGTGGAGTTTGGATGTTTAAATGGCAAGCGGAGCTCGAGTATACATGTATGGCACTAGGGGGCCGCTGAGTTGTTATCGCTCAGCAATAATTCCGGGGGCGACTTCCAAGTTTTATGTCGCCCCAAAAGCATGATTTTGGGTGATTTCGAGGGTGACTAGGCATTTCCGGGGCGAATTCGCCCGCCGCCCCCGTGTATTTTTTTCCCTGGAACGATGTGAAGTCAATTCTCCCTAAATATCATATCTCTCAAATAGCGTCATTTAAGTGCTGATTTCTCTTCTCGTTGATAAAATATGGATCCGTCTTATAAATTCCAATTTTTTTTGTCTAATTAGCTAAAGAGGACGAGCAATTTTTCTTCATATCAAAGACACTACATAGAAAAGACCAGGCACAAAAACTAAATCGATGCAAAGCGTTACGAGAAGTCGGCAAAGTGTCCAATCTTTTTATTGTAAAGACCATGGTGGAATGTTCGTTAACAAACGTAACGAACGGTAGCACTGCTGGCTTCGTTCAAGGCACATTTTCCATTTTTTTTTTAATTTGTCATCGCTTTGAATGTTTTCAAAAAAGTATTATCGCCAGCAAAAATAATCTAAAAAGTATGTTTTTTAAGTTATTACATTTATTGGTGTCTATATTTTATCGAACAATTGATCGGCCATTTTGTTTTCAATTTTGAAAGGAGAACGAATGAGACAGAACTTTTCCTTTTTTTGAGGGTCCAGTTTGTGCCTCGATGTCCATGATGTCAGGATTCTCATCTTCTTCTGGAAACAGTACAGTCCACCGTCTGGTGTATTGTCGTACTGGTGAAGTGCAGCGTGCAAGTGTATGTACATTATCCGATAAAAAATTGCTTACAGCGCGCAAGTGTCACGATAGACCTTCATCCATATAATCGAGTTAAATGCATAATTTAATTCTTCCCCTTTTATTTGAGGTGCTATTGCAGCCCCATTCTACCTCATTTTGGAGAGTATAGTGAGTGATTGTATTACCGAACGCGCATCGTATACGCGTCAGAAATAATTTCATATGCTCAAAACTTTGCAACATCCTTTTCCAAAGGGAACTTGAATAGATCTAACAAAGTTAGAGATGATGAAAATGGTCAAAAACACATTTTCAAAGTCTTAATATTCTAATAATAATAAAATATGGTCAAAATAGCTCATCGGTGAATTTGTTGTTTTCTCAATTTTTCCATAGGAAACACACGTTCGGTAATAAAATACCTTTTTTCAAGAATCAAGTGACCAAAATATTTCAACTGCGAAAAGGGGTCCGATTGGAAGCTAATAATATTAATAATCGTAAAAAGAAAAACAATTTGGCAAAAGTTTTACATATTTATATTTTGTAGATAATTGTGTATTTATGGTGATAGTTTGATGAATTTTATGAGAATAATGTGTTTGATATGATTGAATTCATGAAAAGTGTTCGGTAATACGATCCACTTCTATACCCTCTGCCTAATATTACACGGACGAGTCCTGAGTTAGCATCATTCCCCGGGGTAGCATCATTCATAGAGCTATTACTAGCTCTATGCATCAAATGATCAATCAAAAGACGGGCTCCAGCTCAGAGTCAGACTTAACCCAGGGAGCTCCCGCACGCACAGCGGGCGGGAGCCCAGGGGCTTACCGTGATTTGACCATACTCACGGGACTAGCGTGATTTATGGTCTAAATAATTCTCCAAATGAATTGTGAAAACAGAAATTATACCACGATTATATGGATGAAGGTCTAATGAGTGGCAGTTTCCTGACATCGAGGCACAGACTGGAACCTCAAAAAACGAAAAGTTCTCTCCTAACGTTAGTCTAGTAGAGTCCTACCCCAGCCCACCCATGGGTTCATATCATCTCGCGTGCGAAGGAATATCAGTCATATGCACGCGACACACACGACAAGTCAAAAAGATAGTGGGCTTTTGCCCACATAAAATATCACCAATAATCTGGTATTTCACATTCTGCTTTTCACATTTAGATCCTTCCGTGACTTCTCCTTGAAGTTTTTTCTTTAAAATATGTATATTTTCTTGATCTTTAGTGAAGATTTCACGGAGATAAAATTTGGTCAGCGTAGATATCAATTTTCGGCCAAAGAGGGCGCGCGATTTATATTCATATCAAAGACACGACAAGGGAAAGATTAGGAACCTACACTATTTTACACGCAAATCGACGCAAGGCATTACGCGAAGTCCGTGAAGTGTCCAATCTTTTCATTGTATAGACTTTGGTATACCGTGACGTTCGTTAATACTGCTTGTACTGCTGGTTTCGTTCCAGGCATGTGTATTTAAAATAAAAAAAAATTATATTAGTCATCGTTTTAAATTAATTGCAACATAAGTGTTATCATCGCCAATAGTAATCCTGAATTATGTTTTTGAAGGTATTTTATTTATTGGTGCCCATAATTAGTAAATTAATCGTAACAGACGTAAGAATTGCGCATTCAAAGAATTTAGACACAGTTATAAAATTACCGAGGAGCTGAATCAAGGTTGTGAAATTTATTAGCGCCACCAACAGGCTTCCTTGTATTTCCGTAGAAGAGACAAACGAAGTCACTTGCTAGGCCGAGGTAAGCGAAATTTGCTCTTTTTAAATGAAATGAGTTAAATATCATATGTAATGTATAATTTTGTTATGTATTGCTACTTAGTAGTAGTACTTACCGGAAAGAGCCCCGGTGCGTAGCGAGAAGGAGTTTCGGCAAATATTACTTCAGCAATGAAGCAATGTTTGCCGATGACTTCGAAATCTACGGTCAAACACGGTCCGGTGTACGAGGTTCGTATATATATATATACGAACCTCTTATTACTAGTGTGAGCAGTAGAGGCGCACGGCCAATATTGGAGACTATCTCCAATGTGGGAGATTATCTCCAATATCAGAGACTTTTGTAAAGAATTTTGGTATCCAATTTTAGAGACAGTCTCCAGTTTTGCAGTCCAATTTCATTTGTTTACATTTGCTGCAAAAGGATTACCTTGGCGGCAAATAAAAATGTGATAAGCAGATTCCTCATGAAAAATTACCCCTTTTCACCGTCTACTTTAAAAATTCACCGTCTACTTTTGTTTTGATAAGGTTTTTGTTGTCAATCACACACAAAACAAATGGGCTTCTGACCTCAGTGAGACAAAATTTTTGGTGGAAAAAATCATGCTTTTGTTGGTGTTGTTTCTTTTGTCCTTTTGCAAAGCAAGTCTCCAATGTGGGAGATTGTCTCCCCTATTGGAGAGAGTCTCCCATATTGGCCGTGCGCCTCTACTGGTGAGTGACCCCAGCCACTCCTAGTACCAATGAGGTCCAACATTACATGTATGGACCTCATAGGCGACATCAGTAGTATTTTTGGTTAGAAATCTCTGAGAACAGGATATTTATATTATTATATCACAAGTACAAGCTATATTCCTTTCTCTTATTTAAATTATAATTTTATAGTGTAAATGCATCGTTAGCAACAACAAAAAATGAAAGAAATGAAGGGGAACTTACATTTTCACGGCTTTTTCCTGATTTTCTGGGCAGCTGCTCTTCTCTTCTGACTCGCGATCGAAGCTGATATGAAGATCACGTGATTCGCGTTCTCGTCAGCTGATCGGTTGTTTATTCTTTTCGTCAGACGTTAATAATATATATTTTATAATGCTAGCATTCATCGCTAATTTAGGTGAAAGAGATTGAAGTTAAACAGCGCCAGGTCGGAATCATAATTATTTTGGAAGAGTGTATTTATACACTCGATCTCATACCTGACGTAGACGGCGCTATTCAACAAATGCACAATCTTCAATATAAAAAATAAAACAGAAAGAACGCCTTGAACACAGGCCAAAATGCCTAACGATTTCTCCGCGGCATTAACAACTATCGTAAAGGGCGCTCCATTTATCAATAAAGATGGATGCTAAGCTGTCTATGGCGACAAAATTTGCCGCAAATATTTACGAAGAATTGTGAGAAATGGTCTGAAAATGCAACAAAAGAACCGGTGAGTACCGATTAAACATTATTAAAGTTGTAAATAGATTATACATACCTTGTAGATTTAGTTTTTAAGGTGATATTAGTGCTTAGTTCTAAGCTAGGGAGGCCCAAACGCGCGTGAGTGGAGTCCCAGTTTATTAGCACGGGTAAGTATTGGGGTGTCGCCTAGAGTGACCCCAGCCTCGATCGGCCATTTTTGTTATGATCCAGTCTGTGCCTCGATGTCAGGAAACTGCCACTCGTTAGACCTTCATCCATATAATCGTGGTAAGTGCATAATTTCTGTTTTCACAAATCATTTGGAGAAATATTGGCTTAACTGCAGAATACCCCGACACTGCTCACTACCCAATCGTTGGTCAGCCAACACAACGATGTCAAGACCTATAGCTATATACTAATTCAATGGTATATAGCCTAGATATATCCATACTATTATATACGTACATGCATTACTGGTACTACTACTACTACTATACTACGTACGTACGTACGTATGACGGTACGTACGAGCAATGCATCCAGGCCATACGTAATGACCTTTGCCCTTTGACTACTACTAGAGCTATAATTAAACATCGTTGGGTGCGCTGCTAGCCAACGACCCACGTTGTGACGGTACGGACGGTGCAATATAATATTCAAAACATCGTTGGCTAACCAACGACCCACGATGTGAAACTGTTATATTATAAAATAAGATTAATACACTCTTTTAAATTACCTACTAGAGCTATATACATCGTTGGGTGCGCCGCTAGCCAACGACCAACGATGTGACGGTGCCATGTAACATTTAAAACATCGTTGGCTAACCAACGACCCACGATGTGAAGGTGCAATAGTACAAGATTAATACACTCTTTTAAATTACCTACTACTACTAGCTATTGCTATACATCGTTGGGTGCGCCGCTAGCCAACGACCAACGATGTGACCGTGCAATGCAACATTCAAAACATCGTTGGCAAGCGTTTCAAAGTATGGTTTCACAAAACAGTTTAATATATGCATATCCTGGTTAGTGAGGTGATCGATGTCATTCACTCTCTATTTCTTTTGTATTTTTTATACATGAAATATTTTCATTTTTTCTTCATTAAAATATGAAATAAAGTTTTAATTCCCATTGAAGGAATTCAATGGGAATTGAATTCAATGGGAATTGAATTCAATTAGGGTTAGGGTTAGGGTTAGGGTTAGGGTTAGGGTTTAGGGTTAGGGTTAGGGTTAGGGTTAGGGTTAGGGTTTAGGGTTAGGGTTAGGGTTTAGGGTTAGGGTTAGGGTTAGGGTTAGGGTTAGGGTTAGGGTTAGGGTTAGGGTTAGGGTTAGGGTTAGGGTTAGGGTTAGGGTTAGGGTTATATTCACATCGTTGGCCTCGCCGGCAATGTTGGCCTCTACAACAGGCATATTCACATCGTTGGCATCGCCGGCAATGTTGGCCTATGTAAGATACATTCACATCGTTGGCACTGTTGGCATCTACTACAGGCACCAACACATCGTTGGCATCGCGGGCGCTGTTGGTATATACATACTAAACATACATTCACATCGTTGGCATCGCCGGCAAAGTTGGCCTATACTTACTAAAGATACATTCACATCGTTGGCATCGCCGGCAATGTTGGCCTCTACTACAGGCATATTCACATCGTTGGCATCGCCGGCAATGTTGGCCTCTACTACAGGCATATTCACATCGTTGGCATCGCCGGCAATGTTGGCCTATGTAAGATACATTCACATCGTTGGCACTGTTGGCATCTACTACAGGCACCAACACATCGTTGGCATCGCGGGCGCTGTTGGTATATACATACTAAACATACGTTCACATCGTTGGCATCGCCGGCAAAGTTGGCCTATACTTACTAAAGATACATTCACATCGTTGGCATCGATGGCAAGGTTGGCCTATACTACAGACACCAACACATCGTTGGCATCCTGGCCGGCGCTGTTGGCCTATACGTACTAAAGATACATTTACATTGTTGGCATCGTTGGCACTGTTGGCATCTACTACAGGCACCAACACATCGTTGGCATCGCGGGCGCTGTTGGCCTATACCTACTAAAGATACATTCACATCGTTGGCATCGAGGGCAATGTTGGCCTGTACTCTACAGTACAGACACCAACACATCGTTGGCATCGCGGGCAATGTTGGTCTACATAGGAAACTACAGATATGATCGCATCGTTGGCATCGCGGGCACTGTTGGCATGTACTACAGACACCAACACATCGTTGCCATGGCGGGCAATGTTGGTTTACATAGGCAACTACAGATATGATCGCATCGTTGGCATCGAGGGCAATGTTGGCCTGTACTACAGACACCAACACATCGTTGGCATCGCGGGCAATGTTGGTCTACACATACTACGAAAATATACACATCGTTGGCATCGCGGACACTGTTGGTCTACATACTACAGAACACAGATATAGATCGTTGGCATCGAGGGCAGTGTTGGCCTGTACCGACTACAGACACCAACACACCGCTACCATCGCGGACTGTGTTGGCCTACACGTACTACGAAAATATACACATCGTTGGCATCGCGGGCAATGTCGGCCTACATACTACAGATGCACACAGATATATATATAGATCGTTGGCATCGCGGGCAGTGTTGGCCTGTACCACTCATTCAATGAACAAGGTTATGATATAACCTTGTTCTCAGTTATATCTCCATGTGTGGCAAAATAAGGATGGCAATGTTTGGCTTATTTTCTCTTTTTCTTTGGGACAAATGCTTGATTTTTTTTACACTGACAGTTTCCATTACACCTATTCTTCATACAACTTGGCCCTTAGGTAAATTTGATTCTTTAAATTATTTTTTTCTTAATTAAAAATAGAGATAAAAAATGAAAATGTTCTTGCCATATTATTTTCCAGCAATAGAGGGCGTACACAAAAATATGCCCAAAATTCAAGTTTCTGAGCGCTCTAGTGAATACAAAAATTATTCCCAAGTTACTAATGAAAAATAAATTGCAACTGTACGGAAATTAGTAATTTTGGTCAAAAAAGTGATATTTTAATCATTTTTTAAAGTATTTGCTCTGTACAGCATTGGCATGCCATAGTCCAACCTGTACTTACTAGATTCCCCACAGGCAGGGTGGTTGCAGTGAACAAGTGGCCTGTACTACGGACACCAACGCACCGCTAGCATCGCGGACTGTGTTGGCCTACACGTATTACGAAAATATACACATCGTTGGCATCGCGGACACTGTTGGTCTACATACTAATCGCGCGCGCTCGCATCGTTAGCGTTACAGTGCAGTCTGAACACGTCTTAGAATCTATTCAAAAAATACTTGTAAGTTGTAAATCATTCAATTATTTATTATAGCTGATTTTCTGATTTGATAGCTTAAGTACATCGTTGTGCGTTGGCTCTCCAACGATAAGGTAACGCAGTGTCCGGGTATTCTGCAGTTGTTCCGAAATATTTAGACCATAAATCACGTTAGTCCCGTGAGTATGGTCAAATACACGGTAAGCCCCTGGGGCCGATTGCACGAAAGGGTCTTTCCAAGGACCGTCTTTCGTGTCGCCCATGTTTTATGATGCGCTATAAGCGGGGTGTTTCTGAAATTTATGATAAACAAATAAAATTCGTAAGCTTGCTTTTAAATCAAATTTTATACAATTTCATGAAATATCACATCATTTTATAAACAAATATTTTGTTTATTTTAACGGAAAATAAAATATATTTGCAGATAATTTATTTGAAATGCGTTTCACATGGCGTATCATAAAAGATGGGCGACACGAAAGACGGTCCTTGCAAAGACCCTTTCGTGCAATCGGCCCCAGGGCGCCCGCGCAGCGGGCGGGAGCTCCCTGGGCCTGGGTTAAGTCAGACTCAGAGAGCCTCAATCTCAGTTTCCCTTACCTGCAAAAATAGACATTATAAAACGCAGGGCAGCCTCGTTCGTCCCAACCTTCCAAGCGAAAGTCTGCAAGAATCCACCATGACAATTTTCTTCAATGGAAACCATTTTTAATGAAAATTTTCAAGGTCTAAGTTAGGAGCAGGTCTAGGACAGTACCGGTGCCGGTAGTACGTTGCGGTATGGCACTATGGTAGCGAATATTTTTTCCATACATAGTACCGTACATAGAAACCAACGAACGTAGATGGCAGCAACACTTTGCAGTAAATAATAGAGAGATAAAATAAATATGCTTTAAAAACAGAAAGAGAGCCGGAAAGAGAGAAGGAAAAATGAGGGTGGGCTGCATGTTTAACAGGAAAACTTTAATAGCCCTGTGATTATACTAAATAAAAGTCATTTTGGTACCGATATTTTTTATACAAGCAAAAAAACAACAAAAGTTTTACTATAAAATGAAGGACCCAAAATATAGGTCATTACTTGGCAGCCCAATAATAGGGGATGGGATAGATCATGCCGCAACTGGGTTGTGGGTAGAGCAAAGTTTTACTTTTTGTTTTACTATACTTGGCTGTTGATATATATGTTGATTAAAAGACAAGTCCACCCCAACAAAAAGTTGATTCGAATAAAAAAGAGAAAAATCCAACAAGCATAACACTGAAAATTTTATTAAAATTGGATGTAAAATAAGAGGTTATGACATTTTAAAGTTTCGCTTAATTTCGCAAAACAGTTATATTCACATCCTTGTCGGTATGAAAATGAGGAGACTGATGACATCACTCACTCACTATTTATTTTGTATTTTATTGTGTGAAATATGAAATTTATTCCAATATTCTCCCTGTTGTCGTGTGAAACAACAAATTCCTCCCTGAACAGACTATATGGTAAAATCGTTCACGGTTCTATCGTTACAAGCTTGCTTATTGAGCATCCTGGGGCCCGTTTCTCAACACCGTCATAAGTCTAACTTCTTGACTAAATCGGAGATAGTGAGCTACTTGTCCGCTAACTGTTTTACGAAGCCCTCTTTACCAAGATCGGGTACAACAACCTCACTAAATATTTATGACACCTCCGAACCTGTCATAACTTCTTTTTAATGACGTAGTGGCATCACGTGGGTAGACTATGACATGCAAAAGTGCCTAGAAATTTGAAAATTATAATCTTACGTAATCAATCATAGAGGTTGAAATTACATCACAAAACAAGTGGGATAATGCATTCAATGATCATTGTAATACAAAGAAACTATAAAAGCTGTCGGTAAAACGCCATAAAACCATTTATTTTGAAATAGTAGAATAATTTAATCGATGACGATTCTACCACGTCAGGACATCCATAACTTGTCTCGTATTTGTCGTTTTCAGACCCCTATTAACATTTGGATAAATTCTATCTCTAATTAATGCATATAGAATTTGTTAAATAGTAAGTTTCGGTATCAAAGATTAAACAAAATTTGTTAAACTATATTTCGATGATGTTTGGAATCGTAAAAGACCGTATAATGATCATAATCTTACAAAGAAAACCGTTATGGTTTACTTTCGTAAACTATTAAAATTGGATATCCCGGGGGTACCAATCTCAACGTCCACATGTGATTTTTTAGTCATGAAATAAATTATTCATAATTCCATTTTATCAGCCATTGAATGATCCAGTCTTCATGGTCTAAGTATGTATGATGCATAATTTACATGTGCTATTATTTTGAAAAGATGTATTTCCCAATTCATCACAATATTTGCAATTTTGTCATAATTTTTCTTTTTGAAAATTATGCTATTTTGTGACTAAGGCTACGTCTCGTCTGCTCTTTTTACCGATAATATCGATATAAAGGTATTCTAGTTAGGAAGCCTTTCGTGAAACAGGTTTAGTAAGATTTGAACTAACTCCGTAGTAGGTGCACTGGATAAAGATATGACGAACTTGTCCAGGTGTTGAGAAACGGACCCCTGAGTGTTACCTCCATTAATTAGGCCTATCATGAACTTTTAGAAATACATTGATGCCTATACCTTTGGAAATGAAAAAAAATTAATGTTGAATTTAAATGTTGATCAGGATTCATGAAGACTTGACATCTCAAGAGCTCCAAGCTAGTAATTTAAGTTTGAGTGATTTATAATTTAGTTATACTTTCCCCAAACCCCCACGTCACATATCAATGTCGAATATTCCTTGCAGACACATATAAATTATTTTTTGGGGCGGACTGAGGTCACTTAATAGTTAATACAAAACAATATCATATGCTTTTCACACTGCACTTTTTTCCCTTAACCCAGGAAATTGGTGGGGCTAAGTGAGGGTCTTAGCCCCACCAATTTCCCGGGGTTAAGCTTAGCCCACTTCGTTTTAACACTATATACGTTTTAGCAAAGTGGGCTAGCACGGTATATGACGGTACTATCTGGCCCTGCAAAAAAGCAGGGTTAGCCGGCTTCGAGATGCAGTGTGAAACGAAACAGGGCTAACGTAAGGAAAAGTGGGGCTAAGCATTAGCCAATCACAGAAGTCGAAATTGCACGTTAATCGCGCTCAGCTGCATGGTAAAATCATAAATATTCATGAGCTGTGTGATTGCCCGGGGTTAAGGCGTTAACCCCGGCTAATAAGCAAATTGTATGGGGTTAAGAAAGACAGTGTAAATCGAAAAAAAGATAGTATGGGGTTAAGGATAGTCCGGGGTTAAGGATAGTGTGGGGTTAAGGAAATGCAGTGTGAAAAGCAATGAAGAGTACAAGGGAATGATTGTCCGAGTGGTGCTGTATAGACAGAAATAGGTCTACACTCTAAAAATAGTTGGGCAAACATTTCCAACTTTTAACCAACCCTACTGTCCACACAACTATTGGTTAAAATCTGTCCAAATTGGGTAATAAATTTGTTCAGTTGGATAATAATTGCCAAGAATATATATTTTTTAACCAGCATACATTACCAAACACAGTGGACAGTACGTTGCCCAACATTTTAAGTGTGTGTGGTTAGAGAGGAAAGACAAAACATGATCTAGACAGGAGAAACAAAATTGCTAGGGCGTTATCTCAGAACCTATCAGTTAATGAAACTTGATAATCTGTCTTATTTCGTCTGTGCCTGTAGAAATTATGTAAATTGTTGGACCAAAATTAGAATAAAAAACAATCAAAATTTATTAATTTATTTTCATTTATTAAAATATCTTTATAAAGGATAACAAGCTCAGAATGATAGTTTTTCAGCATGGCCCTGTTAACATGAAATAACAATATATGCATAATTTATATAAATTATTGCAAAACCATCCATTGCACAATCTGAATGCTTAAGATATTGCATACAAAACATTTTAGAGCTATTTGCCAGATAAAATTAATGAAGATATAATATCCTAAATAATGGCAAAATTGGCAAGGCTTGCAATCAACCTCTGACCATATCGATATTAAAAAAATGATGAAAAGTGTAAAGTTATTTTTTGTCAAAGACCGAGTCAGTGAGGAATTAAAGGTTTTCTGAATAGTTATACCCCCCCCCCCCCCATGATAATGAACTTGCGACTTTTTATAATAAAAAATATATTGGACATTATTACATTGCGTAACATAAAAAAGGTCCATCATAATAAACGCTCTCATATCACACCCATCTTGAATTCGCTGCATGCACTGGCTCCCTATCAAAAATCGGATTATCTTTAAAGGAGAATGAAACCCTTGAAACCAGCTGAATCCATATCAAAGAGAAAAATCAAAGAAACATATCGTTGAAAGTTTGAGGAAGATTGAATGAATAATAAGAAAGTTATGAGCATTTGAATATTGAGATCACTAATGCCATGTAGTTCCTCCCATTGGCAATGCGACCAAGATCTGTGATGTCACACACGTACAACTCCCTCATTACTTTAGTACTTATTTCACTTATATTCTCTCTTTTATAGAGTCTATCACAAGGTGAGGTGTTCTCTTTATGAGAGGACAAGTACAGAGGTTTCACAACATTATATCATTGATGAATCGTTTGTCATATGATTAGAATGAGCAAAAAGAGATGTTTTGGGGTATATTTTCAGTGTTCAAAAGGGGAGAGTTGTTCATCTGTGACATCATAGATCTTGGTCGCATTGCCAATGGGAGGATCTCCATAGCATTAGTGATCTCCACATTCAAATGCTCATAACTCTTATATTGCTAGTCCTATTTTACTCAAACTTTTGTTGATCTCATTCTTTGATTTTTCTGCTTTCACAAAAGCTAACTTGCTCCAAGAGTTTCATTCTCCTTTAATTTGTTCCTTGCTTTTCATAGTATTCTTGGATCAGCACCACTGAATACAGTCTTTCGTTTATCAATAAATACGTATAGACCAAGCAGGTCTTTGCGCTCATCCCACTGGCGTAAATCCGTGTTGATGGGTGGGGGGGATGACTGAAATATTTTGGCATTTTTTTGCAATCATGTTTTTAGATATGCAAGGAATTGTCATTGATATGTCCACAGTGGCGACCGTGGGTCACGGCATTGGGGGGGGGGCACCAGCAAAATTTTTGAATGACTGATTGAGTGACCTAATAGAGACATTTTAAGGACAATGTCATTAAACGGATATGTATCTCACTGATCAAATAATGCGAGCGCGAAGCGCGAGCTGAATTTTTTTTATATTCACACCTAAAAAGGGACATTGTAATCAAATTTGTGTAATCATTATAGGTACCTGTCTCGCTTAACAATGCGAGCGCGAAGCGCGAGCTGAAAACTTAGACAATTCAGACCTGAAGTGGGGCATTCTAAGGTTTCTTTGCAGGAATTAACTAGGACCATACGTATTTCATTAACCAAACGATGCGAGCGCGAAGCGCGAGCTGAAAATTTTTTATATTCAGATCAGAAGAAGGGAAATTTTAAGGACTGATTTTAGGAATTCATGAAGAGCAGACATATCCCACCAATTCACTAATGCGAACGTAATCACGGACAGGAAATGTTTCATATATACGAAGACCTTAACATGGGGCAATCACTTTTGAGTCATGAAAAAGAAGCATATTACACTACATAAAACAATGATAACTCAAGTGCTAGGAAATATATTTGGTTTATATTGACTTGAAAACGGGATGTTTTAGTACAACAGGATTATATATCTCGTTAAACAGACAATGCGAGCACCAGGAACAATGAAGACGTAGGCCCTGGCCAAATTATGTTTCATAAAGTTATGATAAAAATGTTTCTTATGTAATGTAACTTAACATAGTTATTATATAATTTAACATTCTAATGAATAATATTTTCTTCTTTCCCACTACGTTTCTCTTCCTTTCTCCCTCTTTTCTCCTTTTCCCCTCTTTCCCCGTTTTTTTTTTGGTCAGCCGATGGGGGGGGGGGGTGTGCCCCCCATGCCCCCCGTAGTTACCCCACTGTATGTCCATATGGCAAATACCCCTCCAATATTATTATCTTTTTTTACCCCATGATGGTTTAATGGTTTTATTAGAGATTACATTAAACAAATTTTTGACATTCCATCTTAATCCCTTCCCAAAAGACCCCAACATTGATGAATTGGAAGAAACGGGGTTTCTCTTCAATGTTATAATAAGGACATAAGTATTTCGTTTGGAAATGGTGAACTGGCTCTTTATTTGCATTTTATGATTCAATAATATTATTTTATTTGTTAAGCGGTATTTTTGGAAGAATTTTCACCAATAAAACAATTATCTCTTGTGATATTTTTTTCATTTCTTTCGTAAAAAGTGGGGGGGGGGATGTTTGTACAGGCCATCCCCCCTCCTCGAAAAGTGGGGGGATATATCCCCCCATCCCCCGGGATTTACGCCAGTGGGCCTCATCCACTTCTGGCTTCCTTGTTATTCCAAAAGTTTCAAAATCTTGGGGGGAGATCATTTGCTTTTGCATGCCCCACTTTGTGGAATAGCCTTCCTGAAGACATAAAAAATGTACCTCCTGTCGAGACTTTCAAAAATCTTCTAAAAACTTTTTTTTTTAGCTCTTTATGCGCCTTGAGCACCCTACAAAGTGGATTTGGCGCTTTATAAGTCACATTATTATTATTATTATTATCCTCATCAGTTTCATCCGCATCCCTGTTACACCCACAAATGTAATAATCGCCCACAAATGTAATAACGCCCACAAATGTAATAACACTTTACCCACAAATGTAATAACGCCCACAAATGTAATAACACTTTACCCACAAATGTAATAATTTTGATCGCCCACAAATGTAATAATGACTTTACCCACAAATGTAATAAATTTGAAGGGATTTTTGGCGAATCCGTTCTAAACTGAAATCCTATAGTAATACGCTCATATAGCACAAAAGTGCAAAGTCTTTATTTCCAGACCCGGTTAATAAAGAAAGTATAATATAATCCAAAGTCTTTTCTTCCAGACCCGGTTGTTTCAATAATTATAATATAAGTTCAAAGTCTTTTTTCCAGACCAAGTTGTTTAAAAAATTATAATATAAGTCCAAAGTCTTTTTTTCCAGACCCGGTTGTTTAAAAAATTATAATATAAGTTCAAAGTCTTTTTTCCAGACCTGGTTGTTTAAAAAATTATAATATAAGTTCAGTCTTTTTTTCCAGACCCGGTTGTTTCAAAAATTATAATATAAGTCCAAAGTCTTTTTCCAGACCCGGTTGTTTCAAAAATTATAATATAAGTTCAAAGTCTTTTTTCCAGACCCGGTTGTTAAAAAAAAATTATAATATAATATAAGTCCAAAGTCTTTTTTCCAGACCCGGTTATTTAAAAAATTATAATATAAGTCCAAACTAAGATATGATAATGATATTCCAGTGGAATAAAAATGAGAATCGAGCTTAGTCTTTTTCCAGACCCAGTTAAGTAAAACTGGTGGAATTAGTGTCTTTGTTGTTGTTTTCACTTATACGGCGCATATTGTGAATATATGCGCTAAGGGTAAATTGAGAATCAAGCATAGTCTTTTCTCCAGACCCGGTAACTAAAACTAAAACCCTATAGTAATGTGTTCGTATAGAACAAATGTGCAAAGTCTTTTTTCCAGACCCGGTTAATTCAAAAATTATTATAAGTCCAATGTCTTTTTTCCAGACCCGGTTGTTTCAAAAATTATAATATAAGTCCAAACTAAAACAACAAAACAAAGACCTATGGTGTATTCTTTGCTCTAGACTCAGTTATTTCAAAATAGGAAATAATAAGAAACAATAAAAAAAACTATATCAACAAAGACCCCACAATATCATTGATGTAGAATAACGTTGTTATTGTTATCTTGGGTTTTAAGGTGCGTATCATTCAGATATGAACATTTACGCCTATGATTAATTTGTCGTTTTTGTGGTATGCGTTATCACAGGGTTTTAATAGTTTAGAAGATGCTGGGGTTAAGTCTTAAGATTAAAGTTTCGCTTAATTTGTATTTTTTCAGAAAACTGGGTGTGGGGTACAGACAACACTCTAAACCCAAGCATTTTAACTGGGCTTAATTTTGAAATTTGGTCTTAGTTTTTTTTCTCAATATTGCTTTATTTTTTAAATAACCGGGTCTAGACGAAAGACTATGCATAATACTCGTGTTATTCCACAGGAATAAGAATATGACAAAGTCTTGTGTTTTTAAGACTGTTTGAATTATTTTTTAAATGACTGGGTCTGGAATAAAGACAACGCTCTAAACATGTGCTTTTCTACATGGTCTTAATTTGGAGGATTGTTGGTTCTTAGATTCGTTGTTGGGGTTGGGTTTTATTGCTTTTTTATTCTTGAAATAACTGTGTCTGGAGGAAAGTCTACAATCGATCTTCATGTTATTCCACAGTAATTAGATTATTGGGTATTCATTTTAGAATATTTGTAAAAACTATTTTTTTTTCAAATAATAACCAAGTCTGGAGAAAGGATGTTTGCTTTACCCATGCATTATTACAATGTTTTGTAAGGGTCTTAGTATTATTTTAAAAAAACTGGGTGCGGGGTAAATACATATTTTTACACCCAGTTACACCCAGTAAGGGTGTAACTTTTGAAGATTGGTCTTAGATTTGAACTGTTGAAGTTTTTTTAATTCATTATTTTTTAATAACCGGGTCTGGTGAAAAGAGTACGTTTTAAAACTCGTGTTATTCCAGAAGAATAAGAATATGATATAGTCTTACGTTAGAAGATTTTTTTTTTGGTAATTTAGTTAATGATTAGGTCTGGAATAAAGACAATGCTCTAAACCTCTTTTTAAAACAGGTTCTTAGGTTGAAGGATTGTTTGGTCTTAGATTTGGAATTTTCTTATTATTACTGTTAGCGTTATTTTGAAAAAAAAAATGGGTCTGGCTGAAAGACTATGCTATATGTCCATGTTATCCAGCATTAATAGGATTATGGGGTCTTTATACTGTTTTTGTTGTTGTTGTATTGTTATTTATAATTTTCGAATAACAGGGTTTGGAGAAAAGACTAAGCTCGATTTTTATTTTTATTCCACTGGAATATCATTATGGTATCTTAGTTTGGACTTATATTACAATTTTTGAAATAACTGGGTCTGGAAAAAAGACTTTGGACTTATGTTGTAATGTCTGAAACAACCGGGTCTGGAAAAAGACTTTGGACTTATATTATAATTTTTGAAACAACCGGGTCTTGATAAAAGACTTAATTTAGACTTATGTAATAAATATTTAATTAACCAGGTCTGGAAAAAAGACTTTGCACTTTTGTGCTATATGAACGCATTACTATAAGGATGTAGTTTTTAGATTTAAGTAACCGGGTGTGGAGAAAGACTACGCTTGATTCTAAATTTACTCTTAGCGCATATATTCACAAAACGCACCGTGTAAGTTCAAACAACAACAAAGACATTAATTCCATCAGTTTTAATCAACTGGGTCTGGAGAAAAGACTAAGCTCGATTCTCATTTTCATTCCACTGGAATATCATTATCGTATCCTAGTTTGGATTTATTTTATATTTTTTTAAATAACCGTTTTTGGAAAAAAAAGACTTTGGACTTATATTATAATTTTTGAAACAACCAGGTCTGGAAAAAAGACTTTAAATCATATTATAATTTTTTAATTAATCGGGTCTGGAAAAAAGACTACACTTTTGTGCTATATGAACGCATTACTATAGGATTTCAGTTTAGAACGGATTCGCCAAAAATCCCTTCAAATTTATTACATTTGTGGGTAAAGTCATTATTACATTTGTGGGCGATCAAAAATTATTACATTTGTGGGTAAAGTGTTATTACATTTGTGGGCGTTATTACATTTGTGGGTAAAGTGTTATTACATTTGTGGGTGCAACAATCCCCCATCAGTTTCATCCGCATCCAGACGTCTCCGCTCCCACACCACTGCACATCTTCAACTGCATGATTACATCATATGACTACTCTACAAGACTTAGGGGGTGTTGCAAGAAAATATTTGCGATTAATTGCAAATATTTTGTTGCAATTTTACAACTGATAGATCAACGTTAGCTGTAGCAAATCAGATTAAACTTCTTATTTCAAGGGGCAAATTAGCAATCAATCACTAATTTGCAATTAACTGCAAGACATATGATTGATATAGGGACCGAAAATTTACTTGCAATCGATCGCAAGTTTCTTGCAACACCCCATTAGTAAGGGAAAAATGTGTTGTTGACCAACTGGCAAGTTCGAAGTAGAGTTATAAGAAATTATATTTGTATTGATATGAAAGATATAATTTAAAATGTATAAATGAATTTAAATATCTTACAAAGCTTTATGGAAAAGAGAAAAGATTCGATCATATGTGTATATGCTAGAGTGCCAAACCACACGAGGTGATATTTAATTTTCATTTGACCACATGTGAACAATTATGTTGATTGTGATATTTCAAATTACATTCATATATATTTTAACAGAGTTTCATTCACATACAAAACTTTATTTGTTTATTTCGATGAGAGAAATTGGAACTTGTTAAAGGAGAATAAGTCATATGTTTGAGTATATGTTTTATAAGATTCTCATGGACTTTGCTTTAATGTTAAATATAAATTAAAGAAAAAACACACAAATTTATAATTGATTTAATATTGGTATCTGTTTTATCATGAAAATAATTTATCTTTGATAAATTTTTTGCACACTTATTTTGTGTAATGTTTTCAAAAATATGACATTCAATGGAAATTATGAAATATATATTATACATGTATGTACATATATATCTGTGACAGGATTTTAATATTCTCAGAAAAAGGAAAAAATTGATTGCATAATTATTTTTTATCGAAATTTGATTTGCAAGCATACATAGTCCAAAGTTAGTTCACATTTGAAAAAAAGAGTACTATTACGGACAAGTTTGTCATATCAAAATGTTGTATTTTTGGGGACGGTGAAGCGTTAATGAGAGAAATATACAAACAGAAAAAGAAATAAAGTTATTAGTTTGAATAGGTCCAGGTATAGAACGAGGATCTTATTTATTTTTATCTTGATAGGATCTAAATTTATTATGAAATGATTTCTTGTGTCCTTCATGACTTGAAGATTCTGATGGAATATTGTCATATGAATGATTTACAGATGTAAAAAAAAATTTCTATGTATACTTTTATTTCATAGTTTATACATGACCATGTTTACTTAAAATTTGTTTTGAGATCCTAAAATGAGGACATTTTATTTGAAGAAAGGAATACTATGTGGGGAACTAGTTTGTACATTATTCAAGTTTATTGTAGTTTTGTTTGTTCATTTCAGTTTTGGTTACAAGTTCATTACTTTTAAGCCAGAGTTCACAGAGTTCCTTAACCCCTCTCTCATTTTCAGGACATTGCTCTACTCCAAAATAACCCTAATTTACTTTCCCCTTTTCCTCAGTCTCCATCAGCATTCTTGCCTTTTATTCTCATTTATCTTTGCTATCCCCATCTCCTTTGTTACCCTGATCTATCCTTCATTCCTTGCATCCCACACTTGACCATTCCTTCTGTTATCAAATTCCTTTATCTCTTGGTCCTCTCTTCAGCTATGTTAATTACTCCCATCCTCTCTCTTGGTTGACTGAATCATGAATGTTTACGTTGTAAGACTCCTTATGTGTGATTGGTTCTCATTCATGATGATGCGTTACTTCTGTTATTGTCATCTTCCAAGTTAATTTGAATATGTATTGAAATCTAGTACTTTGTGCAAAGAAAGCCTGGAGAAGAAATGAAGAATGAAATTATGCCCTGCCAAGCTCAGGCAGTTGAGCACAGACCTTCAAACCAGCAACATCTATACCTCTTCATCTGTTCTTGTTCTGTGTTGGAAGAACCCGCATATAATAGAGCTAATAAAATATAAAATATAGCTCCTACACTATAGGGCCAAATGGGTCAATACAGTGCGTATCAAAAAAAAGGTTACACTTTGAAAAAATCCTGTAAAATTTGGCATTTGTAATATCCTGAAGATTTTTCCACTTTTTAACATTGGTACATATCCATTTAAGCAAATGACGATATAACTGTCGAAAATTATTTCCGCTTGAGTGAGCACCACTTACTTTTGAAAAGTTAGTGAAAAATGATTTGCGCAGAACTTTGAAATAGTTATGCGAATAAAAGTAGACCTTAATCACGAAGCACACGTAGAATTTAGCTAGTAAAATTGATTTGAAGATAAATTTTACCTTTTTTGATTTGTTTCCTTGCCCAAAACACTTCGAAGAGTGCATTTTGCCCCACCCCACTCCCCCACACACCGAGGCCATTATGACGATATTTGCTTTACACTGAGCTGTGATTTACATGGAATGGCTTAAGCCTGATTTTCATTTTGTTAATCATTGCCAAGCTTGGAAAAAGTGACTGGAGAAACAATTATTAAATGAAAAATTAAATGTAAACCCACTTTCAATCATAAAAACTTAGTGAAAAAATGTTGGAGATGTCTGATATAAACTTTTGTTCAGATTTAGTTATGTCCTCAGATCCAGCTGGCACGAAAAGGGTAAAGGTTGTGCTTACTAAGTGTTGAAATTTCAATTTGGGTGGCAAAATTGTTACAAAATGCTTGAATGTATCCGTTTTATTTCAATTAACTAAAAGAACAAGGGAAATGTATGAGAAATGTTTGATTTCGCCCTTTCCCCTTGACACAGCGTGAAAACGAGCATTTCTGCGCAAACAGATTTTTGCGAGCTTTACAAAAATGGACAGTGCTCACTCAAGTGTAACATTCTGACAAAACTTTTACTTTCATTGGATAGATGAGACCCAAACCCAAGATTATATGTGGAAAAATTACCCACATGTTGTATATTTTTTAATTCCCAGTGCTTTTTCAAAGTGTAAACTTTTTTTTGTATACGCACTGTATACAAAAAGTAAAGAAGATCGATTTCGAACGGATTTTTGGGTCTCTCGCCAAACCCGCGACCTGGCCAAATTGGCCAAAATTGAGCAAAATAAGTATTTTCCAAAATTGCCCCCAACCCCCCCCCCCCCTCAAACCAGCTGTCTTGCGGCACTCCGAGGGGTCTTCTAGCATCCAAATGGGTCAATATACAAAAAAATAAAGAAGATCGATTTCGAAAACGGATTTTTGTGACTCTCGCCCAACCCGTGACCTGGCCAAAATTGAGCAAAATAAGTATTTTCCCAAATTGCCCCCCAAACCAGCGGTCCTCGCTCTCGGGGTCTTCTAGCATCCAAGTGGGTCAATATACAAAAAATAAAGAAGATCGATTCCGAACGGATTTTCGGGTCTAGAACAGGAGCTGCATATTATGTCCCTCAATATAATGTGATTACGTATTTTATATTACCCCATGTACTTGAAAGTAGATTTTGTGGCCATTTTGATGACACTTGAGTCTTGAGTGGTTAGACTTTTTGTTCAGTTGTAATTTTTAGCGACTCTCTGTCAGCACTGAATATAATTAATTCATATTTCATAATAAATGAAATTCCATTCCAAATTCACAAACTTAGATTGAAAGATATTTTTGTCTCTTTTGAGTGGATTCCCTCACACTGTGATAGAACGGCATTGAAACCGTTAACAAGGCTGCTAAGAAAGGGGCCGCTATGAAAAACGTTTTAGGCGTTGTTTTGCCAAATATTTCAGTGAACTTTCACGCTTACTATTATTAAAAAGGTACCTGGCAAGCAAATTGGAATTCCTCTGAAAATTGATTTTTTTTTTGTATGCTATATATACATGGAGGAGATATATTCTCATTTAGTCTTTTGACTATGAAACAGAGGGTCGTAGGTTCGAATCCCAGCCATGGCGTAATTTCCTTCAGCAAGAAATGTATCCACACTGTGCTGCACTCAACCCAGGTGAATGGGTAGGCCTACCCGGTAGGAAGAAATTTATTAAATGCCTTCCCTTGGGCGCCTAGGCAGCCCATGCATGCAGCTAATTCTTAATGCAATACATGCTTTGGCCACAACACACATGTATCATCGTTCGTTATCACTATTTTAGAGGAATAAATAAAACAAACTGTAATAAGAGGAAATAGAAGAAGAAAAAAAAGTGTAGAGAAGAGGAATATATTTATATAAAAAAATATATATATAGTACAAAAACCGATATTACAAAGAAATTTGTAAAATAAGCACCAACCTTCCAAGTTATTGCCCTTTACACGAATTGTCATGCGCATTATTATTTTGTATTTGTATAGGTTGAGTTTATTATTTGGCGATGATTCTAATTCTGTAAGTGGATGGGTGACTTTAACGCATTATAATCGTCGCCTAATGGTTTGACGGCTTTCCTTCTTACGAAAGTGGATCTGCATGGAGAGCTTATAAATACGTAAGATAAGATGGTATCTCTGTGCTGGAGAGATTGAAGAGCGCCATCATACTACGACTAGAATGTGAGTACAAGCAAAGATGTCAATATACTATTGGTATGTTGTACCGGTACGGTACCGGTACCGTACGGGTATATGCGGACGTACCGAACTACTATAGACTGCAGCAGCGCAGCATGTGTTAATAGAACTTAGAAGCTTGATCTTGAAGAAGACCGTAAACCGGACATCACGATCACAGTGATTTTATGATTCGTTGGACGTCCGGATAGATTTTTCACTGAATTTGATCATGGCTTCTAGAAGGTATCGGTGTCATCCTTTTTTTGAGCTATTTTTCATGTCTTATGAATTTATAATACCGTAATCTAATTCTAAATCTGTATGATGGATTGATGGGGGGACCTACCCTACCACCTAGTCCTAGTCGTGAGCCGAGACTCCTACCTCGGGCGAAGTTCGTGCAGGCTCACTCACACGTATTGCGAGGTTAGTAATACAATAGTCACGTATTGTATTACCGGACACTATTATGATTCCGGACGCGCATATAGACCTTATCGCAAATAGCGTCTGTCGCGTGAGGGCGTCTGTTATCGCAGAGGATCACGGGATGCGAAAGGGGGCAAACGCGGAATCGGCTTTCGGGAAGCCATACAACGCCATATGTTTTGTGTAGTGTCACTCAAAATCCAGGCTTTTTTAAAGTCTGATTTCTTCGTATTTAAATTATTTTGGATACTTGAATGTAGACTTATAGAACAATCTTTGTATCATGATTGCCCAGTGAAAGTATGAACTCAATACTCACCGTATTTTCGAAGTTTTCTGGGGCTAAACTTTGGAAGATTTTGTGGGAAAAGTGAGACGGTGATTGCGGGTCATTGCCGATCGTCTTTAGAAAAGAGCACGTCGATCGGTGATCCAAATTAGATAGCATATTTTTCCATTAAAGAATATTCATGAGAAACATAATGTAGACCATATATCTCCATATAAATTTAGCTAGCCAAGTTTTTTGTTATTTTGGGGAAAATATAGTCCTTTTTTTGCAAGTCGGGCTGTTTAGTTTGATCATACAATTTCTATATAGGGGGTGCATGAGACAAATCTAAAGCCAAAAATAAGCTAGTATATATATATATATATATATATATATATTTATATATACATAATAATAGGCCTATGACATGCAGAATACTATAAATCTGAATTTATTTAAATTTAAAACATTTTAAGTTTTAATAAAATTAAAAACATTTTATGATCCCGTATAGGCCCTATCCCTCAAACCTCTGTAATTTTATAAATGATATATATTCCATTCATTTGAAATAAATCTTATTTCAACATTTACATATTCAATTAATTTCATCGCATTCAGTCACTTCTCTTTCAGATCACCTTCCTCATTAAATTCTTTTTTCTTTTTTTTTGTGCTTATTTTTCTATCAATATACTTTCATCTATTCTCATTTTTTTTTTATATTTCATTCATTATTTTGTCTATGCATGCCACTTATAAAACTTCAGAAAGTCCGACCACGATCCTGAATAATTTGCAATAATATTATGTAGCCTATCTGTGGAGAGAAAAAGAAAACACAGCTCGGTTTATAGGCCTACTCTGAATAAAATCATGATTGAGATAATTATTTATGAAACATGTATTCTTGACTATCGATTGATATTACAAAAATATAACACTAGAATAAAGTAATCAAATCTACTGCAGAGTTTGTTTTATTGATCATCATTTTATTATTGCTTGGAATTCTGGGACCAGTTTCCTCCACTGCCTCGCCGACGTACCCCTGGGCCGAGAGTGCATGCCCGCTGTCCGTGCATACAATTCAAAGCACACAGCAGCTGCACAGCTCAAAATACGCACAGACAGTGCGCGAAAATGAAAGAAAATTGCACTTGTCTTCATAAAATCTGTCGTAATTCTTGCAGCTATAGACGGCACATATATCTCTGCCACCTATGATTAAGAAGAAAAGTAATGTTAGACTCTGGAACAAATATGACGAGGCGTTTACTGGAAGTTAGCAAAATGTTGGCTGCGGGCGTCGATCGTATTTTGATACACTATGGAAATCGTACACTTTATTGTCGGCTGCTTGCGCTCGCATGGTCGCATCCGGACAACAGCGGCGCTATTGCCCCCTTTGCGATCCCATGATCCTTTGCGTGAATCTATTTGCGATAAGGTCTATTACTGCGTTCTAAAACAAATTCGTACCGTAAGACTTCCGCAATTCAATTTCACAGAGCAATACATAGAACAACAACAAGATTAGGCCTAGGGTGTCTGGAGAAAAAAATTATTTTTCTTATTTCAAGAAAATATCACATTTTCTTTGTGAATTTGAAGAAAAGTGACCTTCAAACTGACAGAAATGTAACATTTTTGAAAAATATCCAATTATTGGCTGCAAAAAAGAAGAATGAAATTAGGTCAATTTTTAGCATTTCTCTGCCATAGACTAGTCATACTCATAGACTGTGTTAGACAGCTGGCAGCCGTCTGTTTCGAGGAGTTTTTTAACATTTTATTTTTTTTTAAATTTCTCCTCATACACAGACGGCTCGCTAGTGTGCAGCCACCATTAGGGGACTTGCAATGCAAAATCCCCCCGTCGGGGCTCTTCAATTTTTGTCTTTAATGAGTAAAAATTTTGAAAATTCACGGGACCAAAATGCAAATTAATATTCCCTCTTGGCATCAATTGCCAAAAAACGGAGAAAAATCAAGTTAAAAGGAACAAAAACAGTGACTTACCTCGGCTGTCGCGCAAATTCACTTCCCCGTTTTATCCGATCTTAAGTACATAAACATATGGCCATTGAGTCCCCTGTACAGATCGCGCTAGAACTTCGGTCTCTGTATTTGGTGAGTGAAGCCAACGGAGTTCAGCTGAACAACCAACATAACAGAGACCGAAGCTTTTGGTCTAAGACTGTGTAGGCCTAGGCCCTAGTTAACTTAAGAAATGGACACACACAATTCCAAATTTTTAGCTTCCGAGAGCTGTTATAAATTTATCATTAATGCCAAAAACTTGTCCATAAAGAGTCCAATAGGATTTTTTATGCTCTTTCTGATGGAATGATTTCTATAAAGATTTGGAAACCAGATCACAATGAAAAATTGCGACAAAGTGAAAAAAATTGTGCAAAACAGACATGTCATTTTCCCATAGAAAACGCATGGGGAAATGGAAATTGATCTCAACACACACAAATAAGGGTTTGCAATTTATCTCTAAATCCTTATTTAAAATGATCATATAAACTTGTCCTTACTGTCAAAACGAAGCCCCTGAATTTTCTCTTTCCATACATGCCAAACACAAGTTAATAATCAATTTAGATCACATTTTTCTAGCAGCCTGAACTTCCCGAAAAAATGTGCCATATTTTCCCCTAAATCAGCCTGTTTTATGCTGACACTTTTCAGTGTGGCTTCAGACACCCTAACAAGATACATGTATGAAGATTGCAAAAACAAGGCGAAAAATCCAC
This sequence comes from Lytechinus pictus, assembly GCF_037042905.1. Classification (NCBI taxonomy): domain Eukaryota; kingdom Metazoa; phylum Echinodermata; class Echinoidea; order Temnopleuroida; family Toxopneustidae; genus Lytechinus; species Lytechinus pictus. The sequence continues at coordinate 28,381,291 of NC_087258.1, read as the reverse complement.
CTAATTATCTCTAAAAATGACAGAAAATGCTTAAAATATCAACATAGTTTTGTATTAATAATTGATATATTTTCTAACGGAAATATGGGCCTGATTTGCTGAATTTCAATCTCGTCCACTCCTTCGATCGAATGATGAGGTGTGGTGTATTGTGGGTGATCGTCGATGGCTAGTTCTCAAGGTACCCGTGCGCGAGGTTTACCGTGAGTAGAGCCGTCGATCGATAGAACTTGATGAGCGTCACGATACGAACGCGAGCATATTATTATTGGAAAGTGCCATGGAACATGCAGCTAACAAGACAAAATAAAATAAGTTATCAAACACGAATTTATTACCAACATCTGCTCAGATTCGATATAAAAAAAGCAAATAATACTTAGAATTTACTCATGGTATGATGTAAGAAGAAGAAAATCACACAAATTTGCTCTTACATCATTATAATCAAGGATATCTTTACCCGTCCGGCGCGGCGCGCGTCCGGAATCATGATGTAATTTGTCGCGCACGACAATAATTGTTTTTCGTGGAGGGGTATGCGGCAAGTGCGATGCAAAGAAAACGGTTGGTAAATATAAAATAATTTTATCATATTCATAATTTTCATAATTAATATTTGGAATAGCAAGTGTGAATTTTTCGTGATTGTATTTCCTCTAGTTGTCATTTTTAAAGCACTGAAATAAAGGCTTCCGGCAATAGGATACACTGCCATATAGTATACTAACCTCGCACCATGAACCGCGTTTGGCAGTGGATTTCTAACTAACAAAGTTAGTGGGTCGCGCGTGCTGGGATCTCACTTCTGGTGTCCACAACACACGACTTCTATGGCTTGATTTTTCTGTGCGCGGTGGCATGTAAAGAACCCTTGCCACCAAAGGCCAAGGGCCTTGGCCTTTGGGTGGTGCAGGCTCCACTTCACTACCGCTCCACCTACCCAAACTTCGGGACCGTGAACTCGATAGGATATTCCGAGTGACAAAGAAAGTTGGGATCAAAAAGTGGTTTATTGTAAAAATTATAGAAAAAAATATAACGGGAAAGAAAAATAGCTTGATTTCTTACTCTACACCCTTATTTCACTCCGTGTATGTGTCCATCCGGTTATCCTCGAAATCTGTGATTTTGGGCCAGTATCTAATTCCTCACACGTACTAATACTAATATATTCACGGCCGATTTCAAAACGTCATCACATGCGATTGGTCGCAGGCCAAACAGCATAAATATTTATATTATATTGGAAGGCTCAGAAAGTACCAGAAATATTCTAAGTAAGAGTTTGGAAAAATATTCCACTGATCCTTGCGTAGGAAGGTGTAGAAATTAAAAAAATCAACACAATTTACGTGATTTTTATATCAAAAGATGGATTTCCTAGGGAAATCGATCTTTGTTTTGGTCAGTCTCTTATACATATATGACTGGGGATTCAAGACTCCATGATGAAGAAGTATATGTCTAATATTAATAAAACATCATGGAGTCCTCAAGACTAGGGGGGACCTATAAAGTCCTAACGTCTTTAAGTAGTAAAGCCTAGAATATATATAGGCCTAGGCCTAGATCTAGTAAAGGCAAAAGCTACGCGCTTTGTTTAGATCTACAAACTATAAAAACAATGCCAATTTTAATATTTCAACAAACCATCTTTCACAAATTTGTGTTAAATATTCTAAAGATCTGAAGATTCTTAAGTTAACCAAGAAGCAAATATCACAAAACTCACTAATATGAAAATTTTCATATTTTACGAACACCTCGCCGCCCTAGCCTTGGACTTGGTTGGTTGGTTCATTTATTTCTTCTTTCACGTATAAATAATTCACTGCCGATTTCAAAACATCGCATGCGTGAGGGTCTGAGCTCGGACCCTCGCGCATGCGATGTTTTGAAATTGGCAGCGAATTATTTATATGTGTGAGGTACTCGATGTGGGCTTTAAATCGCCAATTTTGAGGCTAACCGGAGGATGGATATGGAGTGAAATTAGGGTGTAAAGTAAGAAATTAAGCTTGTATTTTTTTGGATGCCATTTCAACATATAATTTTTACAATAAATATGCATTTTTTCCCACCTTTGCCACTCGGAGTATCAGAGTTTTGAACCTTGATGTTTGGGTAGGTGCAGTGGTAGTGAAGTGGAGTGGAGCCTGCATGAACATCACTTGAGGTATAGGACCCCCTACCATACAAAGTCTAGATCTATTGCTATGGTCAGTAGGTCTACTTTAGTTCACAAAGTTGAAGAATAAGACTGATGACTGCTTTTGTGTGTTTTGTGGATGAGTTGTGTTTTGAGCTAAGTTTAATAGTGGATGCTGCAACCCTTGACACATTTGTGACAAGGGTCAGCAAGTAGACAGCATCACCAGCAATGTCTTTTTTAACTTTAAAGGACAAGTCCACCCCAACAAAAAGCTGATTTGAATAAAAAGAGAAAAATCCAACAAGCATAGCCTAACACTAAAAATTTCATCAAAATCGGATGTAAAATAAGAAAGTTATGACATTTTAAAGTTTCGCTTAATTTCACAAAACAGTTATACGCACATCCTGTTTGGTATACAAATGAGGAGACTGATGGCGTCATCCACTCATTATTTCTTTTATATCTATAGGAAATATGGAATATTCTAATTTTCTCCTCATTGTTAAGGGAAACATCGATTAATTCCTCCCTGTACTTGTGTAATAAGCGTTTATTTACTAAATGGTTCAGTCAAGTTGGTCCTTATTGTCAAATGTGTAAAAAATGAAATATTGTATAATTCAAACAATAAAAAATAAAAGAAATAGTGAGTGATGGACATCATCCACTGACTCATTTGAGTTGTGCATATCACTGTTTTGTGAAAAATAAGCAAAACTTCAAAATGCCATAACTTTTTTATTTTACATCTGATTTTGATGAAATTTTCAGCGTTATGTTTGTTTGAATTTTCTCTTTTTTTTTCAAATCAACATTTTTCTGGTTTGGACTTGACCTTTAAGAAAAAACCCCCCAAATGTGTCAATGGTACGATACCGGTACAGTAGGATATCGCAGTAAAGGTCAAGTCAATTAATAATCAACACTTTGATTGTGGGCATCAACGGTCAGACAAGAAGACTTAGGCCGTAGGGCCTAACGTTAGATCCAATGATAACATGAAAAGTGCAATTGGTGGGGACCGGGGACCTTATTAAAGTCAAGCTTTACCTTGTTCACAAAAGATAAAAACTATGGCATTTTTAATATTTGAACAGATTGTCTTGCTCTAATTTGTGTTAGGCATAAATATTGTAAAGATCATTAGAACTCTAACCGAGAAGAAAATATAGCTTGCCACACCGCGCTTTCGTCGATCGGAATAGAATTTTGAGATCGCGATTCCGACGAAACCCCTTGACCTACTTCATATTTTTGTCAATTATTTTATAGTTTATGATCTTGCCGTCAATGTGGTAACTATATCTTGAAATAGTTTTGTATAAATTGTGAATATATTGTGAACAAATTCAAGCCTGATGAACATTTTTTTAAAGTCTGCGAAGTTTGGACACCCCATCATATTATAGAGATCTAACTGCAGAATACGTTACCGACATGTACCTCAGCAGGTGCGCACACACTAACGAGAAACGTTAGTGCGAGGTTAGTATTACTACTAACCGCGCACCAAGAACCGCATTTGGCAGTGGATTTCTAACTACATGTAGTGGGTTGCGAGTGCTGCGACGCCTCTTCTGGTGTCCACAACCCATGACTTCTATGGCTTGATTTTTCTGTGCGCGGCGGCATGTAATGAACCCTTGAGTGCCTCAGGCTCAGAATTGATTGATTGAATTGATTGAATTGATTGAATTGATAACTTTATTATCCCCAGACTGGAAATTTGCTTTTCACTGGTGCATTACAAATACAAAATAATGCTTACAAGGAAATGAAGTTTACAAATGAGATGACAAATATGAATAAATCAACAAGTCAGCAGGAATAATAAACTTAATTTAAACAGGGTTTACATGGTCAAAATCTTGACCAAAACAATAATTATAGCGGTGGAATAGTATAAAGAATCAAGAATCCGGGCATTCATTGATTCGGTGGCTAATTGTCAAATTGATCAGTATCTTTGTGCAGTAGCGTTGAAGAGATGGATCAAGGGTGGGGTGAAACATTGTCTTGTTCTTGTTCGGGCAGATCTCAGTACGCAAAGGCGGAAACCCGACCTATTGTAGTTATAAATAGTTATGACGGAGTGGATGGGTGGGTCATTCATGATTCTTTTTACTTTAGCCACTACTCTTTCCTCAGGTGATGGTTCACGTATTAAGTTATACCTTGGTCACATTTGATCTACGGCGGCCGTACGGCGAGTCGATAACAGCCGTTTTATTCATTTTTATTCAAACCACCTATATGTAGCTGGTACAAAAAAATGTTAAAACGGCTGTTTTCGACTCGCCGTACGGCCGCCGTAGAGCAAATGTGACCAAGCTATTAGGCTCCACTGTTACACTTCACTACCTCTACACTGCCTATCAAAAATCGGATTATCTTTAAGATTGTGTTGCTTGCTTTTCACAGGCCTCTACAAAAAAAATTTGCTTGCCCGATAGAAAAAACTGCTTGCCCGATTTTTTTTCACAAATTATTTTGCTCTTAATTATTCTTTTCTGTCCTGGTTGAACTTGATTTACTGGCGCAAGCCAGTACGACAGTACGACCATACGCCAGACGGTGGCCTGTACTTATAGAGAAGAAGAAGAAGAAGAAGAAGCCTCGGCATTTCCTTTTCTTGACTCTTGTTCAAGTTGTTCTGGTCGCTGATCGCGACGACAAAAGTCGCCTATTTTAGTCTGACGACTCATTGTTTATTTGGTTTGAAGTTGAAGCTGAGTCTTGGCTGAGTCAGTCCGAAGCTTGCATGCATTCAGCGCGATCTAGCTCGAGAGTCGGCTGACTCGCGGTCGCTCGTGTACGTACGTACATGTACTGTAGCGCCGATGTATTAGGGCATGCGCTAAGAGGGCGAGAGAGGGGTTTCCCCAGCTAGCTCCTTCGTCGATTAGTAGCGCATGCGCACAGTATAGTTTAGAAAGTAAGATGGCAGCCCCCATCGAACGGGACCGTTGGCGATAAATTGTCGGTAAATTGGGGCTGATTTGACATGTTTCCACTGTTTTTTGACTGGTATGACATTTTGTATGAGAGATAATTGGCCGATAATTGCAATTTATCGAAAAATTATTAAAATTTACTGTAAAATTGAAAAAATTTACTGTAACCACTTGCCCGATCGGGCAATTGACTTTGAGAAATGCTTGCCCGCACGTCATTTTCACTTGCCCCGGGCAAGCGGTTTTGTTGCGCCCTGCTTTTCATACTATTCTTGGATCAGCACCACAATACAGTCTATCATTTATCAATTACTACAGACCAAGCAGGTCTTTGTGCTCATCCACTTCTGACTTTCTTGTTATTCCAAAAGTTTCAAAAGCTTGGGGGGAAAGATCATAGCATGTCCCACTTTGTGGAATAGCCTTCCTGAAGACAACAAAATGTACCTCTGTTGAAACTTTCAAAAATCTTCTAAAAACTTTTTTGTTTAACTCTTAGCTCTTTATACGCCTTGAGCACTCTACAAAGTGGATTTAAGTCACATTATTATTATTATTAATTAACTTTGGCCGTTTTGGGGGAATTTGTTGAATTGGCATCATAATTTAGAAAGTTTATGGATCTACACATATTGACTTCACAAAACAAATGCAAAATGTAGAAAGTTGATCAATATATGAAATAAGGTAAACCTTGGGTGATCTTCTCACATTCTTTGTTTTTGGGTGGAGAGGGGACATATTAGCCCGAATTCACAAAAGTGGTTTTGAAAACCCACTGTTGAATCCATAGTTTATGCAGATTTTCTTGTATAAATTACGCTTAATCTAACGCGTATCTGGTGCCTGTATAAAAAATGTCCAATGCTGATGCGCGCTTTTGTCAGGGATGAATTAAGGGTCCCTAAAGGAAGCTGGGATACAATGTGCAGCCTCAGAGAAATGAAAGAGAGGTTTAGGCTTCCTGCCCAAAAATAGATAAGGTGGAGACTGAAACTGGAGAAGCTACATGCTCTTGCCTATATCAACCACCCTGACATGCATGTAGGAGGATGGCTCTAGTTTAAAAAAGGAGGACTATGAACAAGATCAGATAGGCCAAAATGTTCAGAGAACAGATGCTGGGCAGAGACCTAGTGCAGTGTCATCACCCTGGGTCAGGATGGGGCTAGAATTGACTGATTTGTGAGGGGGGGGAATAACTGGGAGCAAGATGCTGTGTTTCTTAGCAAGCTTCAGAGAAGACAACCAATGACTCCCATCACCGACCACTAAGAAAAAGAAGATATCCGTCTCAAGGAACACACAACCTACCACAGGCGCAGATACTGGGACAAGTCAGCCATCGTCAAATACGCTTGGCAAGAAGACCACCGTATTCATTGGGATAAGAGCCACCTTATCACCACCATCCGCCACTGGAGCACCAGAAGAGTGCGAAAAGCCGTCGAATTCCACCAACACAACACTGTACCCCAAGACCTCGGACTCTACATCAACAGCATCTGGCACCCGATCCTTCATAACCACTCTGCTTCTATATGTTGTAATCAATCTTCGCCTGGCTCAACCAGCACCTCATCCACCTAACCATCTACCAGCTCCATCTCTGATGCCACCAACCACTCAATCATGCCTACCCAGCCTGACACGTCTAGCTCTCCACTAACCCAACCAGCCTCCTCGCCGACACAGACACCGCTGACTCCCACACGACGCTACAACCTTCGCCGACGACCATGCACACACCAAGCCACCCATGCCCAACGAGACAGTCCTGCAGAATCCGCCCGTCTACTTTACATACAAAGAGCAAACTTTAGGACCAAGTACAAATAACGAGTTATGGTGATCAAGTCTTCTCTGTTTTGCTCCAATCCAGTGGAGTAAATTACCATCTTTATCGATAATGCCAACTACCTTGATTAATTTAATAAGGCCTTGCTCAAGATCCACCATTTTAATGTCTACATGCAGACATCAGTTGTAGATTGGTCTATATAGAGGTGCACATCCTAGTTGCGTTTCATTTGTTAATTTAAATTTTGTTTTGAATTCATTAAGATTATTATTTTCTCTGGTAATTCAATTGATAGACAGAAAACTAAGCCCTTAGAAACATCTGTATTAAGCGCCCTACAAATGTTATGATCATTAGAGCGACACCATTGTTCAGAATACTTCCCGACCACAGCCCGCCGAGACCGCGATTTCCTCTCGGTCCGCGCATACGTCATAAGCACCGCAGCACAACTAGTGAACTCTCACTCCTGAAGACGGCCAGTCAACCTGCCCAAAACGTCGAGTCTATTCTCCTGCTCCTGCTACTACTCTATTCGCCGACTCAAGCCAGCCTTCTCTTACCTACTCAAGCCTATCTACTTCTCCGCTTTCCACTCCCAGTTTACAGTCCTTGTTAAGGACTACACTCATTTTGAAAAGAATACTCTTCTTTCAAATCTCCACTTTCTCGCCTGTCTATTTCATCTCCATTTCTATCCAATTTTCTCATCTCAGTCCTTCCAGGACTTTACACATGGTGTACTGTAAACCTCTTCTACGATTGTTCATACCACCATGCAAATCTTCAAACATCATCCCTGATCATGTTAAGCAGAGTCCACTAGAGAGTGGTTTTCAGAACTGAAGTGGCTACCTGACGTAAAATATGACATTATTAACCACAATGTCAACATAGACTTTAGATCTGTTTTATGTTACTTTAGAAATAATTTGGAGAGGCATAAAACTAGATATGAAAATTTGCAAACAAAAGTATGTAGCAAATATGACATGAGAAGTAAAAAAACCTTTGAGGTTTTTTTACATGTATATTGCTATATGCGATAACAGATACAATAAAAATATTGTTGATTATGAAAGTTAATCACTATTTATTGACCACAAATGCTGTTCTGTATTGCTTTAAACCAACTCAGAACTTTGTATTGAAGTTGGTACCCAAATTACTGCTTTTCATGGACAAGCTTTTATGAAAGCCTTACTTTCATTTCCCCCTTCCCTGCTCACGGAATTGTAGCTCATAATGAACGTTTATAATGAATTTTCAGACTGGCGATATACAGGTATCATGTTATGGCCAATATTTTGCTGGCGATAATCGACTTACATTGAAATCAAATATTGACCAGCACTAACACTCTTTAAAGGTCAAGAGAGCATATAATGCAAACAAGATAAATTTAACATTCAACAATACCTTACAAACCCTATAAGCAGACATAACATATTGTAACAAAATCAAGTCCAGTCAAACAGAAAGTTGCTTTGAATAAGGAATACATAAGAAGAATAATGCTGAAAATTCCATGAAAATCTGATTGATGTATAATAAAGACAGTAGTTGAATGTATACTGTATGCAAATGAGACTTCATGATGTCACTCACTATCTTTTGTATTTGATTATGTGAATTACAGTGTGTGCAGTATTTATGTTTTTTTTTTTTACAATAAGGAATTTCTTCATTGAATCACACTTGGTTACACACAGCAATACTCAGGGTGGAATTAAACTTTGTTCCACATTATAATGAGGAAAAATCAGTTTTGTTTTTTATATCCTAAAAATACAAAATGAGTATGAGTGGACGAAGTCATAGGTTCCCCCATTTGCGGAGTGAAGCATTGAAATTTGTAACTTATACACGAATGATCTGATTTTCAAGAAATTTGCACAATTATGTTTGTTTGATTTTTTTAAATCTTTCTATTTAAATCATTTTTTTGGGGGGTGCTCTTGTCCCTGAAATAATGTCATACGTTTCTTTCACATCTGAATTTGATCAAATTTTGAGTGTTATTGCTTTCTTCTGTATTAGGGTGGAATACATGTAGCTAGTATGTATTTGTTTTGCTTACATGTAGCTCTCTCAAAATGACAGAAAATTAACACCATCTGTCAATGGCTTTTCCTTCTCTTGTTTAAAATGGGGATTTTTCTATTTAAAGCTTTAGATGTCTTGTTTTCTACTTTTATCAACACATTTTAAAATCTAATCATCCTGATTGGCTGGTTGTACTGGGGCAGTACTACAATATTTGGATGGGGGGGGGGGGCAAGAAAGGTGACATCATATTTTCTTTCAATTAAATAGTTAGGGTATTACAGAATTAAGTAGCATTTTTTTATACAGGTTATTTTTTTTTTTCACTACTTGCAAAGTCATTGGTAAGGGGCAACCATCGCCCCTCGACACAGTCCCCAATCCAATTTTTTGCAGAAATAAATAATTGGAAGTGAATATCATCGAAGCTTAATTTTATCACATATTTTTGATATAAACAGATTTATAAGTTACTTAATTCTACCTAGGCAGCCCTTTGACAGTTTTATTCTCATATTTGTACAAATACATGCATTAAACAAATTCAGAGGACGGTAGATTCAGTTTCAGGGTAGACTGAAACTTCTCTTCTAAAATGGATATGCAGGAAACCATGGTTTCCTGCATACAAGGAGCCTATGCAGCACATTGTCAACTAACTGAAATAGTCCGCAGCTCAAAGTCCAGCAACCTATCAAATTCAATCAGTTTATGATAGGGAAATATATTTCAAACGATGAACTGTGTTTTCCTTTGGCCAGATATCCAAAGTATATTTCAATCACAAACAACCTTTAATTTTCTGAACAATTTTGCGGAATAATACTTGTGATTCAATACTTTCTAATTTACTATGTGATCTAGTATACATACATGTAGGCATACAGTAGTTATTTTCACTGTCATGTAGACGTGTAAAGATCCAAATCTCCCATCACAGAATGATATCTTTAGATGAAATCCCCCCAGAATTGTATGTCACTATTCCATTTCACTATGAGATCATACAGGTACATGTGCCCAAAACCAGTTGTGGTGTGAAAGATATAAACTAAAAATGGGTTTTGTTGGAAAAATTTACCGACTTTACATTAGATTTTAATTTGATTGGCTGCTCGATCAAAATAAGGTAATTTTGTCTTTGTTTTTATAAAACACCTTCTGGATGGGCTGAAAATTTAAGGATACAAACTTGGTTCCAAAAGCGCACAAGCGCACTATACAAATTCCACTCAGTCAAAATGAACAAAATTTTGACACAGGCTAGCTTCAATAATCTTTACTAAGCACATCTCAATAATTAAGAGATTGGTTTAATCACAAAGAGGCTGTAGCCCCTCAAATCATTGGTTCTGAAATCCAAAGTCACAAAATGGTGAAAGAAAGACCAATGAAAATGAGATGGGATTAAACCATTTACTTGACTGCTATTGAGTCCATTCATGCATTTATATGCTACTTTGACCTCAATAGGTGTGTTTAAAATGTTAATTTTAACTTCTGTATTAAACTTCTTAGTTAATGTGGCAATCAATTACATGTATGTAAACATGCTGATGGTCATACTGTGAACTTTGATAAACTGGTAAGTTTGTTTAAATGGTTGGCTGAAAATATTTATATTATTAAAGTAAGTAGAATAAAATTCACAGAGCAAAAAGATGAAAACTTCATCAAAATCGGATAACAAATAATGAAGTTATTTAGTTTTTAAAGTTTATCAATATTTTGTAAAAAAACAGTTATATGCACATCGTCATGAATATTCATTACGTAGGCTGATGATGTCACATCCCCACTTTCCATTTTCTTATAAATGTTATTACATGAAATCATGAATGTTTCATTTTTGTCTCGCCTGCGTAGCGGAGCGAGACATAGCCTTAGGTATCACTATTTCCGGCGTCGTCGTCAACAATTGTGTTGTACACCCAATAACTTTCTATAGCTTCGAGGTGGGATCACCAAATTCATACCAGAGGTCCATTTCCTGAAGGCACAGGTCAAGTTCGAATATGAGTCGAATTTAAATAAGGTCAAAGGTCAATGAACTTTCCATGACTGGCACTGTGCTATGTTGTACACATAATAACTTTCTATATCTTCGAGGTGGGATCACCAAATTCATACCAGAGGTCCATCTCCTGAAGGCACAGGTCAAGTTCGAATATGAGTCAAAATGTGAATAAGGTCAAAGGTCAATGAACTTTCCATGACTGGCACTGTGCTGTGTTGTACACACAATAACTTTCTATGGCTTTGAGTTGGGATCGCCAAATTCATACCAGAGGTCCATCTCCTGAAGGCACAGGTCAAGTTCGAATATTAGTCGAATGTGAATAAGGTCAAAGGTCAATGAACTTTCCATGACTGGCACTGTGCTGTGTTGTACACACAATAACTTTCTATAGCTTCGAGTTGGGATCGCCAAATTCATACCAGAGGTCCATCTCCTGAAGGCACAGGTCAAGTTCGAATATTAGTCGAATGTGAATAAGGTCAAAGGTCAATAAACTTTCCATGACTGGCACTGTGCTGTGTTGTACACACAATAACTTTCTATAGCTTCGAGGTGAGATCGCCAAATTCATAACAGAGGTCCATCTCTTGAAGGTGCAGGTCAAGTTCAAATGTGAGCCGAATTTGAATAAGGTCAAAGGTCAATGAACTTTCCATGACTGGCACTGTGCTGTGCTGTACACACAACTTTCTATATCTTCGAGTTAGGATTGCCAAATTCATACAAGAGGTCCATCTTTTGAAGGTGCAGGTCAAGTTCGAATGTGAGTTGAATTTGATTAAGGTCAAAGGTCAATGAACTTTCCATGAGTGGCACTGTGCTGTGTTGTACACATAATAACTTTTTATATCTTTGAGGTAGGATTGCCATATTCATACAAGAGGTCCATATCTTGAAGGTGCAGGTGAAGTTCAAATGTGAGTTGAATTTGATTAAGGTCAAAGGTCAATGAACTTTCCATGACTGGCACTGTGCTATTTTGTACACACAATAACTTTCTATAGCTTCGAGATGGGATCGCCAAACTCGTAACAGAGGTCCATCTCTTGAAGGTGCAGGTCAGGTTCGAATGTGAGTTGAATTTGATTAAGGTCAAAGGTCAATGAACTTTCACACTACTTTGTTCCTCTAGTGTCATGAACTTTATAATTTTATACTTTTTAACACTAACATTTTACTTCAGAACTCAGTACTCTCTTTACCTGAACCAGATTTTGTATTGCACTTGTTTATTCTTTAAAAACTGTTGTTATTTATTTAATGAGCTATAGTTCTTGGCACCATTTATAATCACACAAATTGGCCAATGGTACAATAGAAAAGCTGTCAAAGTTTCTTAAATGTTACCCTTCAGATTTGACATGCAGTCTCTTCATGACTGCAATATGCAGGCGAGACAACGCTTGGCGTTTGCCTTGTTTCATACATCTATAAATGATGTGTCTCCATTATGATGAAATCAGTTTTGGCAATAAATAACTAACATATTTAATCAGTAGTCAATCCATTTTTTTTATTTCTTGGTAGAAAAAATTTGAATAAACCTAATTTCATGTAATAAAATACAAAAGAACAAGTGGGGATATGACATCATCAGCCAACCTAATGAATATTCATAAAGACATGCCTAGAACTGTTTCACCGGAATAATGCAAATCTTTGAAATTAATACTTCGTTATTTGTTATCCGATTTTGATCAAATTTTCAGCATTTTGCTTTGTGAATTTTACTCTATTGAAATAAAGATATATCCAGCCTGGACCATCCCTTTAATCCCATCTCATTTTCATTAGTCTTTCTTTTGCCATTTTGTGACTTTGGATTCTGAAACCAATTGATGTGAGGGGCTATATCTTGTCTGTGATTAAACCAATCTCTTAATTATTGACATACATGTGCTTATTAAGATTATTGAAGCTCTATGTCAAAATTTTGAACATTTGTCTAGTGCGCTAGTGAAGTTTGATAAAGTTTCTTTTGGAACCCAGTTTACATGCAGGCCTACGGTTATGTAAATTTTGCCATTATTTAACTTTCTAATATCCATGTGAAGTAAGTGCTCAAACCGCTATTTTAGTGATTTGGGGGTGTTTTTTTTTTACCTGATTGCTAAGAAAGCATGATTGCATGTAAGCAAGCAAACAGAGGACTGATTCTGAGGGACCTGGACGAAGAGTGCCTTACCAAAGGGCACTAGCGCACCAAGTGGGAATCGAACCCGGATCACCTGAATCCGAAACCCCTGCTCCACCGACTGAGCTACATGTATATAAAAACATAACAGAGAAAGGGTGCTTTATTTAAAATTCCTTATCCTAACTGCTGAAAAAAAGCCATATTTAAATTCTAATTGGTAAAAATTGTAGTCATTGACCACTACCTTTTTGTAATATTAAATGTTCAAATACTCAAGTGTAGTTCACATTACCAAGGGTGCGTTTATCCGCCACTTTTTTACCCTAGAATCATGATCTGAATCATGATTCAAATCATGATTCTGCAGAATCACGATTGCGTTTAGTCGAAATTGAATATAATCATGATTAGAATCACAAACATGGAACACGAAAAAAGGGGCGTTTGGAAAGACGTTTCTGCAGAATCACGTACGAAAATGTTCGAATAAACGATATCGTGATTACAATCATGATTCTATGACGTCATTGTGTCGGGCTACTTTAGGTTTGACTCTTGCCAAGCTCAAGACGCGCTATATGCTCAGTGCATTTATACATAATATGATATGCATGCTTTCCGTGTTGGGCATCGCATCGTCCACTTCTTTTCATCTTTTTTTTGTCATGTCTTCAACTTCAAGTGAACTAGTAAATGAACTAACTGAACAGACAATGATATCAATTGTTGTTGAGTTAACAAGTGTCAATATGAAATTGGATCTACGCTAAAATTTACATCCGAACACAATTTTCGATAAACCGACAAGAAGAATAATAGGTAAACAAATTGTGGTATAATAGACTGAATTCGGAAGGTACAGGATTGATTTTTCGGGAGCCAAAACACGTGCGAAAAAAAGTTGACCTAACTTCCTCTGTCAAACTGCGCACTGTGATGCGCACTGGATTGGTCCGAATCCGAGGAAAAACAGCTTTAAAATGAAGGTCGTCTGAACGCTGATTCTGTGGTATTGTGATTCATGTTTGTGTTTTGAATCATGATTCAAATCATGATTAGAATCATGATTCTGACTTGAGGTCGCATAAACGCAGCCCAAAACTAATAGACAGGCCTTTCTATTTATCTTCTGAAGACGTTTTATATCAAATAATCTGTGTTTGGTTTTGATTATTATACATTACTTCCTCATGTGATTTAGACAGTCATTGGCATGGGGGAGAACTGAAAAGAATATAAGGAAATAAGACAAGTTTGTCATAGAACCCATTGAAGTGATTCAGAATAACACACACACACGTACACAAAGCAGGAAAATCAATGGAACAACTGGGTATTACATGTACATGTATGTAGCTCAAAGGAGTGGGGGGGGGGGGGGTAATGCGTGATCAAATAGATGGAGATATCAAATTTTTAACTAAATGTTCCCTGTTATTATAGATAATTTTTTATATTATTTTTAGTGTAATGTGAATTGCCAGTTGTCATTTTAAAGGAGCCAGATCAAGTCGCTTTTCATTGAGTTTGACCCCATGTTCGATGCTGACAGATAAGTTATGCACTAATTAGCATCAGTTATAATTGACGACAATATGACTTGGAATGGAAACAACATGTAAATAATATTTCCATGAAGATCTCTCAAACCATTGGCGCACTTAATAGACTTAAAGGTGATCTTCCATTGCATGTTCTTGTACAATTGTATAATACAAAGATACTAACACATAAAGCTATTTTAATATCGTATGGGGGGATTGTGCGAATTATTTAATGTTACAACTATTTTGCTTACAGAAAAGGACAATTCGAATAATAACAAATTCTTCATACTTAGCTCATTCCCATCAGTTATTCTGTAAGTTAAAGAGCTTGAAAATATATGATATACACACCCTCGAAAGTTCATGTTTTATGTTTTCATATTACATGAATTTAAGTTTCCTGAAACATTTGATGGTTATTTTACAACGAACCAAAGTATAAACAAATATAATACAACAATATCTGATAAACTATATATTCCTTTTTACCATCATAATTTCTCAAGAACAGTCATATTATAGTGGACCACTCGTATGGAACAATTTGCCCCCTGAAATGAAACAATGTCCTTCTTTAAACTCGTTCAAAAGAAAATGTAAATCTTTCCTGTTAAATAATTGTACTTCTCATTGAATAAGCTTGTCAGTTATGTTCTATGTTTTTTGTCTGTTTTAATTTTTTTTTTTTTTTTTACTTCTTTATTTTTGCTTTAATTGCTGTTCTTTTGTTCTACCAGTCTACTGATTTGGTTTGATCTTGAGATCTTTGTTTTTCAATCTCAAAAGTTGATTGGAAGATCCTGTTTTGTATTATTATCAGTAATGAATGTAAAAAGGGAGTAGCCTAGATAGGCCAATGGCTTTTTGTTACTCCCTCACATCCCATTCATATGCTTTATGTTTTGTCTTCAGTTGTTAATTTTGTCTAAATTGTACAACTGTCATTGTTGTTTTTACTCTATTATATTACTCACTATGTATTGTACCCTGTTTTTTAAGAGATGTGAAATAAATGAATTTGACATTTGAATTTTGAATTTGAATTTGAATTTGAATTTGAAGTTTGAATTTGAATTTGAACCAGCTGGTTATATACATGTACATGTAATTCAATAGAAAGCAATGTTTGTTTACAACTCTTGCATCAGAAAATTGTATTTCGGCTACTGTACATTGAGCATCGTCCTTAGCTTGACCTGGTTTCTTTTCTCACATTGACCCTTAACCCCAGACTTTAATTGCTCAGCTAACCAGACTTATTTGCTGGGCTAAATAATCTAGTAAGATGGGGATAGCACACTTTACAAAAATTGCTGTGAGAAAAGAAAGCTAGAACTTTGCTGGAGCGGTCCTTGAATGGTAGGGAGAGGGGATCGAATTTCGACAACGATCGTCACCACGCGCAAAATGGGAAAAAAATTGGAAACACGGGCGTTTCCTTAGCGGTGCTACGCTGAAGCCGGCGTTGCTTTAACAGTAGGGAGTGTTGGTTTAGCGGTTACACCTCCATACCGATGCCAAACCAAAGTTCATCACCGCAATGGATCGCTGCTTCAACGCCCGACACTTTTCCAGCAATCCTGTGTACGCTCGTAAAACGCATACAACCGCTCTACCAAAGTTTGTGCAACATTCAATCACTGCAGCGTTAGTCCAGCTTTCAAGATTTCTGCGTTGGCCTAGCGGACCCAAGCATCCACGAGCTTGCGTCTAGCGGTGCCAAACTTTGACTGGGCGTTGTTGGAGCGGGGGCGAACTTTGCAGGAGCGGAAAATTGCCCGCTCCTCACCGCTCGCAATATTTTGTGCAGTTCAAAACTCTAGGAGCGGTAGGAGGAACCATTAGCGGTAGCCGCGTGTATACGGTGTTGCCTTAACGGTGGCCAACTTCTGTTAAACGGTGGTGAAGGGTAACGAGTGGTGAAGAATTTTTTCACCGCTCCAGGCCCGCTCCAGCCAAGTTCTGGCAGTGTGACCACTACTTTAACCCTGGTCTATACATGTACATGTAGGTGGAACTAACTTGCCTTATAGCCCCACCTAGAGTAAAAAGTTATTTTAATTATTAAAAAAAAAAGATCCTGCAAAGAAAGGGCATTTGTACTTCATGCATAAATTTGTCACAATCATTTTAATAGAGCCATGTTGTTTCAATTTAGATGAGAGCCAGACAGGGAGATTCCCATGAGCTTGTGTCCTTATTTTGATCACATGACACTAATAGGATAATGAGACTGTTCCAGGCTCTGATTCTCAACCTGTCATTTCCTACTATTTGAAATGTTTGGAATTAAAGGGTAGAAGCTTCAATTTCTAACAGGTCTTATTCTCCTGTGCTTTGTATACTTTGTGTACATTCTCATAAACATTGCTCAGTGAAAGTGCTTTACCCACGTATGTTAACAGCCTCAACTCAGCAGAGTGCGCCATTGAAAGGCCTTCTCGCCAAGCAATATTGTCAGCGACGCTTGTTAGCATTGCTTTGCTCACTCCAAAATGTCTGCGATATTAAAATCCTAAAAACAATGGAATCATTGAAGTTTAGTAAGGCTATGAATGTTTATCATTTATATTGACTATCAGTGTACCAACATATACCAAATTTACAAGCAAGTGTTGGTAAGACTTTGAATTATCAGTCATCTTGATGCAATCCCAAAATTGATGAAAATATAGCAGAAAATTGATATAACATTGCAAAATCCTTCTTTTCAATACGTAGTTAATTTTTTTAAAAGCATCTAATAGTACATTTCCTAGAATTTTCCCTAACTGATAGCATTAGTGGATTATTGATTCCATTTTTTTTAGGAAATGGCTGCAGGCATTTGAAATCAGGCAAATTTTTGTTATATCTTAAATAGAAAATTGTTAGATGCGAACAACTTACTAATTGTTCTCCCAATGAAGGGTTATATTCTCATTTTTGTGTGTAAATGATACATGACGATAAAGTTTACAAGTATACCAATGCAATGTTGGATAACCTTTTCCACAATGAGTTTCGTTATTGAAAGAAAAATCAAGTTCATTCCTAGCATGCGAGCCGCAAAATGACAAATTTTAGTGTGCGCACACGGGCTGATCGCTGTGTCTGCGGGGACGGATATCTAGTCCCATACAGGTGTAAGGTGGTATTTTCCACATACCTTTTCCCCTTGTGATGGCCACTGTGCACTTTTAGTGCTTAATTTTGACACTTAATCTGTGAAATTAATGGTTTAACAATTTAGAAAAATGCTTGGAATATACCTGAAATAGACATGATTCCATTTTCGAGAATTATTATTTCTTTCCTGAATTACTAATGTTCAGTCAAACTTAGGTCAAGAATGTGTCACATACTCACAATGACTGTATAATAACATAGCGCCGGCATAGCGCATATCTGATAAATCTGCGGCTAGCGTGCTTTAGAATTAATTGCATATATATATATATATTACAATTATATATCTATATGTATGTCTATATATAAATTGTCCTGATACATTATAGAATCATATTGGATTGCACAAAAATCATGCTGGGTGTAAAGGTCTGAGTTTTCTTTGTGTATAACACACATACTGTGTATAACAAAATTACTGATTCCAATTTTTATTTGAACATGACATTGTATGCAATGGCAATTTCAATCAATCAGTTTCTAATTTTCTTCTGTTTGTGTTAGCGTTTATTCTTCAATCTGCAGAATTGGTTTGCAAGCAGTTTCTACACCAAAGATGACAGGAAAATGATGAAAAATATTGGAAGGGCTCTTGGAAATGATAAAATATGAAATTTGGACTCTGCCATATTGAGAGTGCCATTAAAGGGGAATGAAACCTTTGAAACAAGTAGGCTTGTGTCAAAACAGAAAAATCAAAGAATAAGAACAAAGAAAGTTTGAGAAAAATCTGACAAATAATGAGAAAGTGATGAGTATTTGAATATTGCAATCACTAATGCTATGGAGATCCTCCCATTGGCAATGCGACAAGGATGTGTGATGTCACATGTGAACAACTTTCCCTTAGATGGACTATAAAATACCCTCAAAATGTCTCTTTTGCTTTTTCTTATGGTGAATACAAACTCTTTACCCATGATGTATTCTTTAAAAGTCTGTATTACATGCCCTCCTATAGAAAGAACACATGATCTACTGATAGATGTGGTGAAAGAGACAATTTAAAAGTAATGGGGAGAGTTGTTCACAAATGACATCACCACTGAACTGGAAATACGTTGAAGTCGTGTTCACCCAAGCAAAACATCGCCGGCGAACTCGATAAGTCACGTGACCACCTTGTGACCGCACCATGGCAATTATCCGCATTATTTGGAAATACGTTCATAAACTCAAAATCTTGTCCCGATGCCGCTATTATGCGGATAATAGCAGCATCAGAATAATGCGGATAACTCTTGTCCTCCTCTGATTTTACGTCCAAATTATGCTGCTATTAGCCGCATAATTGGGTTTTATTGGGTTTATGAAAGGGGTATAAGAAAGCAAATTTGTTGTGGGGCCTTTCTTTGTCACAGTGTGTGCGTGAAAAAGGTCGATTTTTTATGATTTCATGTCTGTATGTTTACTCCCCTTTCATACAATAATGTGACTAAATCAACATTTTCAGTTATGAAAGTATTCAATAACATATAGTTCATGATGTAACAAAGCAAACTAAAACTTTAAAGAGCACAAGGAACACTTTCTTTGCGTTCCTTTCTCCCATCTGCCTACATGCAGCGTTTGTCGACCAGCCAGTATTGACCTAGCAAAATGGCGGCGCGCTCAGTCAAGCGTGAAGCCCGATGCTCTTCGTTGCCGCACGGCTTTGTGTACGTTGGGAATAGGGACATGTATTCCACGTATTTCCAGTTCAGTGGACATCACACATCTTTGTCGCATTGCCAATTTGAGGATCTCTATATAGCATTAGTGATTGCAATGTTCAAATGCTCATAACTTTCTCATGATTTGTCCGATTTTTCTCAAACTTTCGTTGTCTGTTTCTTTGATTTTTCTGTTTTTACACAAGCTATCTTGTTCCAAAGGTTTCATTCTCCTTTAAACAGTCTGTAATGGGCGGTTTGGTTACATGCATATTCAGGAGTGTTTAATATTTCCTCGTAGACGCATACAAAACTTTTTAAGCACCATTGTCCTCTAGTCCCTTCACTCCTCATCAGAGACAAAAGTGACGAATGTCAATACATGTGAATGGATTTTTTTGTGAGTGTACAGTCTTGAATGTGAAGATGTCATTTCCATCAGAAAGAAGTTGTTGAAACAGAACTCTTTGATTTTCCCAAATGGAAAAGGAAAAAGGAACTTTTTTTGTAAAACTAAAATCGTCACTCTTAAACATTTTTTAATGTTAAATGTACATGTGCGTATAGAAGATATTTCCTTTGTGAGTTGACCGGCTGTATTTGCAGTTATTAATAATTATAATTTTTTATATAATAATCATTATATAAAATTATATAATTATAATCATGATGATTAATTTTTTTAATTTCATTTCATGCATTGCAATCAAAGCTGAAGCTCCTTGTGGAAGATGGTTTAGTCCTTCTCACACTCACCTTGTTAATTAGAGAGTTGTGTGTTTGAATGCCACTGTGGCCTAGCATCCTTTGACAATGCGTTAATCCACACTTTGCCACTCTTGATCCAGGTGTTAAATGGTTACCTGGTAGGATGTGAAAGTCATTGTAGCTTGCGCAGTATTGTGTGTGCCTCATTGGCGACTGGCTGAGATATATATTGGAGTGCTGGCTCAGTTGGTAAAGCGTCAGTCTCACAACCGGGAGGTCGGGAGTTCAAACCCTGGCTGCGACAGACCAAATATGTTAAAAGATGGGAGTTGCTGCTATCATGTTTGGAATTCAACGATTTTAAAGGGATAGAGAAACATTGATCCGGGGCTGTACAGTGGCCCCCGATTTATTGGGCAAAAACTGATTTTCAGAGTATTTCTGTTTCAGATTTTAATTTATAATTATGGATTTTAATTTTTTATTACTACCATATATATGCACTGCTTTCTGACGGCAATGACAGCATCGTCAACATTGAAAGCTTAACCAAAGTTAAGTTTTTGAAATGTCATCATAACTTAAAAAGAATATGGACCTAGTTCATGAAATTTTGATGTAAGGGTAGTCACTAGTCAAGTACATGTTCCTGCCTTTTATTCAGGTCACTTGACCAAGGTCAAAGGTCAATAAACTTTTAGGCAATTTTGGAGAAATCAACATAAAAAATCTTATAAGGCTAAGTTTTTGAATTGTTGTCATATAGTTCTTTGAAATTATATGAACCCAGTTCATGAAACCTGGACATAAGGTTAAATGGTGTATCACTGAACATCCTGCCTGAGTTTCAGGTCACATAACTCTGGTCAAAGGTCGTATAGGTTCATGAACTTTTGCCTTGTTTGATGTTTTTGTTAAATTTCCATCATAACTTTGAAAGTACAGAATACATGTATATGGATCTATTCATTGAATTTGGACATAAGAATAATCAAGTATCATTGAACACCCTGTGCAAGTTGTAGGTCACATGACCAAGGTTGAAGGTCATGTAAGGTCAATGAACAGTATTCTATTATTATCATATAAATGGTGTTTTTGTGAATAATTTAAAGTCAGCACTGCTGCTACATGTATATTGAATCCCGTAATGCAGGCGAGACTGCCAGAGGTGTTCCACTTTTTTTCACATGTACTCCGCAGGTAGATGTACATACATGTATGTTTTATACAGCAATAACTGATTGAGTCTTATGATCAGGGTAATACAAAATCTTGAAAAGCCTGTCAATATGTTCTATGTACAGTACCTGTCTTTTTTAAACACCCTATGAATATCCAGATTATTTTTATTATTACTTGAAACAAGCACTTATAGAAATTCTTGACCTCCATTTATCTGTATCTAATGTCTTCAAATAAAAAAATAAATAAATCTATTATTAATGAAACTTTTATTCTTTGTTTAACTGCAGGTGGTTCCATCCAAATATATCAGGAATGGAAGCTGAACAGCTCCTTCTAAACAATGGTTTTGATGGATGCTTTCTGTGTCGACCAAGTAAGAGTAATCCAGGTGATTTCACATTATCAGTCAGGTATGTATTAATTTTAGTTATCATTTCCTTCTTACATATTACTGACTCTGTCCCATGATGACACTCTTGATCATTCTATTCATCAAACCAACCAATACTGCTTTGTGAGTCCCGCTTCATGTATATCTTTATTGTCTGGATGGACACGCTTAATTACATGTGAGAGAGTTGAAGCAAATAACACATCAAACAGAAAATAGTTCAAGAGTTTATAGCACAAACTAAACAAATGATGTGTGGAAGAGTATAAGTGATGAGAATGTATAAAATAACTTGACTGATAATAATGGATAACTGATGAGGAAGGAAATAGAAATGGTAACTGAGATGATAATACCTTCAAACTTATGGGGTACTCTAAAAAACTAGCATTAACTGGAATGGTACTCTCTTACCCTTTAACAAACCTATCTGACCTTGAGAGATACCAATACTTAATGAAAGTCATTTTTGAAAATCATGAGAAATGAAAGTTCTATGACAGATTGAATGAGCAGCTGATGAAAAGGAAGAAGAGAATTTGATGTAGATGTTGGGTTCAGAAGAGACGGTTGAGATTATGTGGATCAGATATCTGAGCTGGTAATTTACAAAACTGTATTGCCCTATATTTCATGAATATCCGAAGGGATGGGAACATGTATATTATTTTTATTTTACTCAGTCTCTATACCCGTACTGATTTTGTATACAGAGACGATGCAAAATATACCTTTGTATTTTCCCTGGTCTCACAACCGAGTATCTGAGGATATAGAAAGTGTTATGCATCATATAATACTTATCAAAATAGGATACAATTCCCAGGCCAGAGACGAGGCATTTCATTTACATGTACGTCACAATAGTAAAGCTTTGTGGCCCAGCTTGCTCAACATGACAAAATAGTCCATTCTTAAAGGGTAAAATGTTTAAATTTTCTTGATTTTGCGAAGCAGAGTGAGACTTTAGGCACCGCTTTTCCGACGGGGGCGGGGTCAACACCAATTCTTAACCAAATGTTAAGTTTTTGAAATGACAGCTTAACTAAGAAAGTGTTTAGACCTAGTTCATGAATCTTGGCCATAAGGTTAATCAAGTATTACTGAACATCTTGTCTGAGTTTCAATGGACTTTGGCCATGTTGGGGGTATTTGTTGAATAACCATCATAACTCTGAAAAATTGTAGGTTCACCCCAGGCTGATGACTGAAGCCAGTGCATTGTGTTTAAACGTCTCTCCCCTGTTTTATTATAGATGCAGGCTATGTTACAGTGAAAATCACTCCATCCCTCTGATAGGATGTTAAATGGAGGCCCCATGTAGAGGAGAGTCACCACCTTTGCATGTTAAAAACCTACTGCATTATTCGTATAAGGGTAGGGGAAACCCCAGTGTCGTGGTCCACCTGCACTCCCCCAATCAGTTACATATATCGGGAGGAGAGACCTGCGCGTCACAGTGATTCAGTTTGCTTTTTCGCCTCACAGGCATTGGTGATGGCAAATAAATAATAACAATAATGAAAATTTTGACTGACTTTTCTTTTGGGGAACATCAAATATATTGCCCTTAAAAAGAACCATATTGCCCTCGTCTAAAGTCAAGATCCAAAGACTATAAAAGGCCAATATGATTTTATTGTGGGCAATATATTTGATATTCCCCTCAAGGCCCGTCAATATTACATGTAAAATATTTTTTTATCAGATAGAATTTAAAAGAATATACCTACATGTATGTAGGCCTATTTGATAACCCCGGATGTGGGTCGTCAAATGACCTTCATGTACATAGTTGTCCAGTTTGTAAGGGATGGACATTTATTTATGTTTTCTCAAAATTAAGAGATTGGATACCAGTACTTGGAAAACATTTGCATGATGTGATCATGTGTGGTATTTTGATGCTCCCCCCCCCCCCCCCCAAAAAAAAAATGGTACATGTGCAGTATCTACATCAATGTAATGAGTTTTTAATACAATTGTCAAAGGCAAAATATGTGTGGACATGAGTGGGCACATATGATTATCGGGTCAGAAGAAGATACAATAAAAAAAATCTCAACAGATTTGGCAAAGCTTGGTGCTAATTTTTAATAATTAAGTCAAATTTAATATCAAAATTTTGAAAGCAAACTGCATTTTCATGACACATTGAAAACTCCAATTTTAAATAAATCACATTTAAAAAAATGAAGAACTGTTGAAGATTTGACTGTAATAGAATAAAGAACACATTCTGAATTAAAAAAAATCAAAGTGTGAAGCATTATGGGACTACATGGCACCTTCCAAAAATGTTGTCTATTGTACATGTAGGTGGTCTGAAAAGTGCATCTGCCTGTCGAACCAAAGGTCATGGGTTCGAGTCCATCACAGATGGATGACTGAAGCCTGTGTTGTGTGTATAACATCTCTCCCCTGTTCCATAGATACAGGCTATGTTACGGTGGAAAACAATCGGTGTTAAATGTTAAATGGAGGCTCCGTGTAGAGGAGAGTCACCACCTATGCACGTTCAGAGTAACTACCCACTGCACTATTCGTATAAGAGCAGGGGGAAACCCCAGTGTACAGTGTAGTGGTCCACCTGCACTCCCCCATTTTGATTACACATGTACATGTACATGTACATGTACATGTATCAGGAGGAGAGACCTGCGGGTCATAAGTGATTCAGTTCGCTTTTCGCCTCTCAGGCACAGGTGACGGCAAACAAATAATAATGATACCTCTGTTACTCAAACAGAAGACTGCAGAAGTGGCAACGGTTTTCATATTGATCAAAGAACATTTCTTTGTGCTGTGTTAATATTGGAAATTACATACGTACATGAATGAGCAGTTTAACAGATACCGATGTTGCTTGCTTTCTTCCCTTTTCTTTTTTACAAAGAAGTGAGAAATGGATGATTGCTGACAAGGAAGAGAGTGAATGTATGACCTTTGTTGTCAGACGTGATTAGTTGTAGGAAAGACATGACTAACACAATAAAGCTTTAAAGCCCCTCATATTCCCTGTCTTCATTCCTCTTTATTAAATGAATATATTTATCCTATCAAAAAAAAGGTACATGTTGTTGTTTATGAAATAAAAACATGTTTAGTGGATGTAGGCTAAGAGGCCTGTTTTGTGCACCAAAATAAAAAAGCAACTGCTTTTATTTTTCTTTTGGGTACAAAACTATTTGTCAAGCATTAGTCTATAGGTTAAGACTGCTTTGCTGCTACGCCAAACTTAAGCCATGATACTATAAACAGTGATAATAATAAAATTTATTATGTACTTTATACATTTACATATACATATATGTTTTAAAGTACAAAGAAAAGAAAAGGATACAATATACAACATAGACTATGATAGTTAAAACATCATTGATTTGAACAATTTATGGTTTTGTTCTGAAGCTTGCTTTCCGGATTTTTTTTCTCTCTTTGGAAAAAAAAGCCAGAATTTTCTTGGTTGTCATCCAGGCAACCAAGGCAGGACTTTTGGGTTGCCCACCGGCTGTTTTTGTTGCCAATGATAACCACTTATTTTGAGCCCTGTTTAAATTACTGTATACATAGTATGTATTAAACAAACTATACCAAGGGTGGCTGCAAAAAATCCTCAAATGTAAAATTTAATTTTCACAAACCATTGGCTTTTGTCCGAACCATTGTATCAGTCATTTTTGGAGAAAAAAAAATTATTTCAAAAATTTTGCAGAAAATGAAAAATATGTGGGGATTTTCATTGCGATGCCAATACAAATTTTTGATAAAATGCACAAATCCCATTGGAAACATGTACCGTAGCAGAGCAAGCAGCAGTTGTGTGCACATACATGTAAATGCGCAGTCAGCTAAACCCTCGTATCTGTACTGCATTGACTTTGCACATAAAGAGTGATATAACATTTTGCTTGATAGAGTTTTTTTTACATTTTCTGATTTTTTTTAGTCCTACACATAATGGCGGAGGTTTGCCCGCCGCTTAACTACAGTGTCTATGGGGAAAAGGGTGAGCTACATGTACATGTACCTCACCCTCTTCGATAAAATACTAGTTGTAATGGGTGAAATATAGCACAAGAATACATTATTTATTCAGTTATACCAGCTTTGTCAAATACATGTACATGTATATGATGTAAAATCCAAAATTGTGATTCCAAAGAGCCAGTGTCAGGTTCTTTGGTTGTCAATGTCATGTTTCTATTGCAGCTTGAGTACACAAATGCACTAGCCACTCTTGTTCATGTTACCATTTCCAGTTCATGAATGTTCATTTACATTTCAGCAATAGTTCACAATGGCCATGGTGTCTCCTACTTCCGTATTTGCATATTCTATTAATAATTTGGATGCTGAAATTGTCGGCATTATGTTCCTCTTTTCATCCTTTCAATTTCTTTGCCTGATTGACTTGCCCCTTTAAGTTAAGATTTCAAAAACTGAACCTTAAAATAAAGATTTGGGTATAAACAACAACACCATAGCGACACCTAGATTACAATCCTACACAATGTACATGTACAATCTTTTATGCAGAATAAAGGAAGCAAAGTTCAATAATAAATTTTCTAACCATAACTGAATTTAAGTACAAAACTGCACAAACAAGGAAGTATCAGTGAATTATCAAGACAAATTTAAAGGGAAAGTTCACCTTGATGTTATTTGGATGTGAATAGAGTTCCAATAAATCAAACAACCACTCATACATAATGGATATTTCATCAAAATAATTTGGAAAATCAGAAAATTATATTTCAAAGTTTAGTATTTTTACAAAACAAAATGCACGATTAGGTTGATATGCTATTATTATGCAAGACCCGATGATGTCATAGAATAGAATGACTATTTTTTATACACCCGTCCTACGGGACGTATTATGGAATCACGCTCGGTGTCCGTCTGTTTGTCCGTCTGTTAGCTTTTCCTTGTAAACGCAATAACTTCAGTATAATTTGGTCTGTATGATTCTACATGTAGGAAGCCTGTTGATTTTTAGGTCAAAAGGTCAAGGTCACATTGACATGTTTTCATCTTACCCTTCTGCAGTCTTTTTAAACGTGATAACTTCAGTTTAACTTAACCTAGGCTCATATAATTTGGTGTGTATGATACTAGCTTTGATCCCAGGAAGCCTATCGATTTTGTGGTCCAAAGGTAAAGGTCACACTGACACATTTTCATCTTACTCTTCTGCAGTCCTTGTAAACGCGATAAACAGTTTAAACTTACCTACATGTAGATTCATATAATTTGGTGTACTGTGTATTGTGTATGTCATTTTAAAGTTTCGCTTATTTTTCACAAAACAGTGATGCACAACTCAGTAACATGCAAATGAGACAGACGATGATGTCCTTCACTCACTATTTCTTTTATTTTTTATTGTTTGAATTATGCAATATTTCAGTTCTTACAGATTTGACAATAAGGACCAAATTGACTGAACCATATACATGTAGTATCAAACAACACTAATTCCACATGTTCAGGGAGGAAATAATTGTTGTTTCACTTGTCAATGGGGAAAAAATCAGAATATTTTCATATAATAAAATTCAAAAGAAATAGTGAGTGGATTTTATCATCACTCTCCTCATTTGCATACCAACTTTGCATATAACTGTTTTGTGAAATTAGGCGAAATTTGAAATGTCATAACTTGCTTATTTTACATCTGATTTTGATGAAATTTTCACTGTTATGCTTGTTGGATTTTTCTCTTTTTATTCAAATCCAATTTTTGTTGGGGTGGACTTGTCCTGTAAAGTTTACCTGCAAAAGTTGTTTATGAAGTCAAACTTGATTAGGGATACTTGGGGAACTCCTCATGTTATATACCGTAGTCACAGATGGGTGAGACACTATCTGGCTATTGACTTTTTGTTGATTTTGATATATTTTTAAAACTTTTTTTTGTCACAATATATTTTTTAGGCGTAATGGAGAGGTGACCCACATCAAGATCCAGAACACAGGTGATTTCTTTGATTTGTATGGAGGTGAAAAGTTTGCTACTTTGGCTGAGCTGGTGCAGCATTATACAGAAGGGAGGAATCAACTTAAAGAACGAAATGGTCAGATGATTGAACTCAAATATCCTCTCAACTGTGCAGATCCAACCAATGAAAGGTATTTATACAACTCCCATGAATGTTCTGTAATCTGATTGGTCCAAATCGGATCACATGATATACAGCGAATTGCACTATTGCATCCTTGCACTATCCTGCACTCTGACGTCATACCAAAAGTACTATCCTGCACTCTGACATCAGAGTGCAGGATAGTGCGAGGTCTGGAATTATCTAGAATAATCTTGAATTTAGATCAAATACAGCATTCGGGGCAGCTCAGTAACATGGGGGAGGGGGTGTATAAAACAAACAATGCACGCATTCTTGTGCATAGAGGACCTATATCATGAACTCTGTGCTCCACTCGCCAAATGGATATACCGCACTCGGTCCTGCGGGCCTCGGTGCGGTATATCCATTGGCTCTTCTCGCACATCGTTCATTATTTGGCCCTGCATGCACGCGCTTACGTGCATTATTTTGTATAATATTCCCTGCTGAAAGGACCTACACTGTACACACTCTACTGCATGTACATGTATATGATTCACACTGTTAAAATGCTCAAATATGACAAATAATTTCACACTATGGACTACACTGATTTTTTTACAATGTGTCCTCAGAGTGTGAATATGAGATTCTCAATGATATATTTAAGCATTGTTATAGCATGAAGGTGATTTCACACTGAACACATTCTGTTCTAAAAAATATAGTGATATTAACCTGTTGTTCCAGGTGTTTTCACTCTGTTCTAAGATGTTATAAAGAGACTGGAATCTTTCATTTCTTTTCAGTAGATTTACATCCAAGTAGTGCTGGGTTACATGTTTTAGCATTGGGTGATTTCAAATTCAGTGTTCTTTTTGCTGACATTGGTGTTGGGGTTTTAATAGTCCAGTAATGAATCTCATTGGCTGTAGAGCTATCAATAATATGATTTAAATCATTTTTGAAAACTCAGATGTGGGACTTTTCAATCTACATTATGTTTCCAACATAGATGCCACGACTAATACTTGCAATCTTGGAGCGTTGTGGCCCAGTGGATGAGTCTTCTGACTTTGAATCAGAGGGTCGTGGGTTTGAATCCCAGCCATGGCGTAATTTCCTTCAGCAAGAAATTTATTCACATTGTGCTGCACTCAACCCAGGTGAGGTGAATGGGTACCCGGCAGGATTAATTCCTTGAATGCATGAGCGCTGAAAGGCAGCTCGAGCTAAAGCCAGGGTAATAGTGATAATAACATCGCGCCTCGGAATAGAATATTTCTAGAAAGATGTCGCTATATACATGTAAATGCCTATTATTATTATTATTAATCTTCCATTGTACTTTCAGATGGTTTCACGGGCATATCACTGGCAAGGAAGCAGAGAAATCCTTGATGGATAAAGGAAAGAATGGAAGTTACCTTGTTAGAGAGAGCCATAGTAAACCTGGTGATTATGTACTTTCTGTACGAACTGAAGATAAAGTCACCCATGTCATGATCAGATGCCAGGTTAGTTTATCCTTATTCAATTTCATTTTAGAGCTCAGTCGTACTGCTGTTTAAACTACCATTAAAATCATAACTGTTTTATCATTATATCAGTCACTTTCTATTTAAGGAACATTTCTAGAATCAGAAGGGTCACTGACCAGTCTGTCACAATGCTGTTCGTTCATTAGTTGTATCACGTATCGATGTGCCCCCTCCCCCCATTTGGAAAATCGTGGATCCACTCCTGGGAATAAGAGTACAATCGTGTGAAGGCTTTGAATTTTCATTATTTAGGATACCAAGTATGATGAGGCTTTGAATTGATTTTTGTCTCGCCTGCATAGCAGAGTGAGACTATAGGCGCCGCTTTTCCAACGGCAGCGGCGTCAACACCAAATCTTAACCAAAGTTTAAGTTTTGAAATGACAGCATAACTTAGAAAGTATATAGACCTAGTTCATGAAACTTGGCCATAAGGTTAATCAAGTATTACTAAACATCCTGCCTGAGTTTCATGTCACATGACCAAGGTCAAAGGTCATTCAGGGTCAATGAACTTAGACCATGTTGGGTGAATAAACATCAAAATCTTAACTTAAGGTTAAGTTTTTGAAATGTCATCATAACTTAAAAATATATGGACCTAGTTCATGAAACTTGGACATAAGGTTAATCAAGTATTACTGAACATCTTGCATGAGTTTCACGTCACATGACCAAGGTCAAAGGTCATTTAGCGTCAATGAACTTTGGCCAAATTCGGGGTATCTGTTGAATTACCATCATAACTTTGAAAGTTTATGGATCTAGTTCATAAAACTTGGACATAAGAGTAATCAAGTATCACTTAACATCCTGTGCGCATTTCAGGTCACATGACCAAGGTCAAAGGTCAATGAACTTTGGCCATAATGGGGATATCTGTTGAATTACCACCATAACTTTGAAAGTTTATGGATCTGACTCATGAAACTTGGACATAAGAGTAATCAAGTATCACTGAACATCCTGTGCGAGTTTCAGGTCACATGATCAAGGTCAAAGGTCATGTAAGGTCAATGAACTTTGGCCATGTTGGGGGTATTTGTTGAATTACCATCATACATGTATCTCTGTTAGTGTATTGGTCTAGTTAACAAAACGTGAACATGAGAGTAACCAAGTATCACTGAACATCTTGTGCGAGTTTCAGGTCACATGACCAAGGTCAAAGGTCAATGGACATTGGCCATGTTGGGGGTATTTGTTGAATTACCGTCATAACTCTGTAAGTATATTGGTCTAGTTCATAGAACCTGGACATAAGAGTCGTCAGGTATCACTGAACATCTCATGCGAGTTTCAGGTCACATGACCAAAGTCAAGGGTCATTTAAGGTCTTTTTAGAGGTAATTATCAGATTGCTGTCATAACTTTCAAAGTTTATAGATATAGTGTATGAATGTGGATATAGGGGTAATCAAGTATCACTGTCAAGTTTTAGGTCACATGATCAAGGTCGAATATCAATGAACGTAGTATTGTATCATTATATTAATGATGTTTTTTGTGAATAATTATTTTATAGTAGTTTTCAAAGTCAGCACTGCTGCTATATTGAGTTGCGTGATGCAGGTGAGACCACCAGAGACATTCCACTTGTTATTATTTAGGATACCAATTATGATGAGGCTTTGAATTGATTTTCATTATTTAGGATACCAAGTATGATGTTGGTGGAGGTGAACAGTTTGAAACCTTAACAGACCTGGTAGACCATTATCGGAAAAACCCAATGGTAGAAACAACAGGATATGTGGTGCATCTCAAAGTGGTAAGATGCTGTTTATACTTTGTTTTGTGTGACTGCTAGTAATAAGAGTAGAATGATATGATGCTGTTTATACTTTGTGTTGTGTGACTGCTAGTAATAAGAGTAGAATGATATGATGCTGTTTATACTTTGTTTTGTGTGACTGCTAGTAATAAGAGTAGAATGATATGATGCTGTTTATACTTTGTTTTGTGTGACTGCTAGTAATAAGAGTAGAATGATATGATGCTGTTTATATTTTGTTTTGTGTGACTGCTAGTAATAAGAGTAGAATGATATGATGCTGTTTATACTTTGTTTTGTGTGACTGCTAGTAATAAGAGTAGAATGATATGATGCTGTTTATACTTTGTTTTGTGTGACTGCTAGTAATAAGAGTAGAATGATATGATGCTGTTTATACTTTGTTTTGTGTGACTGCTAGTAATAAGAGTAGAATGATATGATGCTGTTTATACTTTGTTTTGTGTGACTGCTAGTAATAAGAGTAGAATGATATGATGCTGTTTATACTTTGTTTTGTGTGACTGCTAGTAATAAGAGTAGAATGATATGATGCTGTTTATACTTTGTTTTGTGTGACTGCTAGTAATAAGAGTAGAATGATATGATGCTGTTTATATTTTGTTTTGTGTGACTGCTAGTAATAAGAGTAGAATGATATGATGCTGTTTATACTTTGTTTTGTGTGACTGCTAGTAATAAGAGTAGAATGATATGATGCTGTTTATACTTTGTTTTGTGTGACTGCTAGTAATAAGAGTAGAATGATATGATGCTGTTTATACTTTGTTTTGTGTGACTGCTAGTAATAAGAGTAGAATGATATGATGCTGTTTATACTTTGTTTTGTGTGACTGCTAGTAATAAGAGTAGAATGATATGATGCTGTTTATACTTTGTTTTGTGTGACTGCTAGTAATAAGAGTAGAATGATATGATGCTGTTTATACTTTGTTTTGTGTGACTGCTAGTAATAAGAGTAGAATGATATGATGCTGTTTATACTTTGTTTTGTGTGACTGCTAGTAATAAGAGTAGAATGATATGATGCTGTTTATACTTTGTTTTGTGTGACTGCTAGTAATAAGAGTAGAATGATATGATGCTGTTTATATTTTGTTTTGTGTGACTGCTAGTAATAAGAGTAGAATGATATGATGCTGTTTATACTTTGTTTTGTGTGACTGCTAGTAATAAGAGTAGAATGATATGATGCTGTTTATACTTTGTTTTGTGTGACTGCTAGTAATAAGAGTAGAATGATATGATGCTGTTTATACTTTGTTTTGTGTGACTGCTAGTAATAAGAGTAGAATGATATGATGCTGTTTATACTTTGTTTTGTGTGACTGCTAGTAATAAGAGTAGAATGATATGATGCTGTTTATACTTTGTTTTGTGTGACTGCTAGTAATAAGAGTAGAATGATATGATGCTGTTTATACTTTGTTTTGTGTGACTGCTAGTAATAAGAGTAGAATGATATGATGCTGTTTATACTTTGTGTTGTGTGACTGCTAGTAATAAGAGTAGACTGATATGATGCTGTTTATACTCTGTTTTGTGTGACTGCTAGTAATAAGAGTAGAATGATATGATGCTGTTTATACTTTGTTTTGTGTGACTGCTAGTAATAAGAGTAGAATGATATGATGCTGTTTATACTTTGTTTTGTGTGACTGCTAGTAATAAGAGTAGAATGATATGATGCTGTTTATACTTTGTGTTGTGTGACTGCTAGTAATAAGAGTAGAATGATATGATGCTGTTTATACTTTGTTTTGTGTGACTGCTAGTAATAAGAGTAGAATGATATGATGCTGTTTATACTTTGTTTTGTGTGACTGCTAGTAATAAGAGTAGAATGATAGTCACTCTGAATTGTTTGAAGATACAATTTAGGATAGCACTACACTAGACTCAGATGCGTAGGTACACACAGTATGATACCCTAACAATCATTCCGTGTAGTGTAGTATGTAAGATTGCTTAGAACGGTTATGACAAGAGAAGGATTGAGATCAGCTGTATCCACAAGCCAACTATTATTTGCTTAATAAGCAAGTCACATAAGTTGCATTATAAATGTAATGCTTGCTATCTTTTTTTTTCAGCCTTTTAATGCAACCAGGATATCAGCTTCTGGAATCAGGAATCGAGTTGAAGTCTTAGAGAAGGAAACAAGCTCTAGAGAAAACTCAAAGAAAGCTGGATTTGAAGAAGAATTTGAGGTAATGATTGAGCTAATATGGTTGGTGCAAACAATGATTTCAAGAGAAAGTCTCTAAATAACATGATTCTAGACTTCATGTGTGATCTGCTGTTCATGCCAGCAAGCGATATTAGCCAGTGACGACACAGTTATGATGACATAAATCCTCATCAGAGGTACTGAGGTATTTGTTTGTATATCATCGTGACTGCCATTGACCTATAATGGCCTGGTGGTAGAATCCCTGACTAACATTCAGTAGATGAGAGGTTCAACAACCTCTGCCTTTATTAAAACCAATTTATTGTCAGGTTGAACTTCCCCTTTAAACATACACTATAATTGGAACCTTTTATCCATCGGCAATGTTATTTGTATTTTTTTGTAAAAGGCATTACAACTGTTGGACAACAAGCATCTTCTCCCAAGAAAAATTGGAGATAAGGCAGAAAATAAGAGCAAGAACCGTTACAAGAATATACTTCCATGTAAGTATGAATTTATTTATTTATTCATTCATTATTCATTTTTAGCTCATCCGGCCCAAAGGGCCAGATGAGCTTGTGGTGTGGCGTCCGTCGTCTGTGGTCCGTCAACAATTTCAAAATGCTTCTTCTTCATCATTTCAAGTCCGATTTTAATTCTATTCTATTGCTTTTCATAGCACTAGGTGGGGGATTCAAAACTTCTACACAGAATTTTGAAACTCATTAAATATGCTAATTTATGAGCATTTTTTAAAATTCACAAAAAATGCTTCTTTATTTGTTGACCGATTTAGATTTTTTGCTTCCATCTGGTAGAGCTTTATGAGGTTCACCAAAATCGTACACAGAATTTTGAAATTTGATTAGAAAATTTTTTATGCTAATTTATGAAAAGAAACAATTGAAGCAGCATTCAGCAAAGCTATTTTCCATTGATGTCCTGTTAACATATTCATACAAAAATCATTTCCAATTAGAACATGAAAGGATCTTCATTATGAAGTATAATGCATGAGAGTTGAATCGATGCCAGACCAATATCAGATTACAGGATTATGTGTAATCACACAAAACAGCACATACATATTTGATTCTTTTCCTCACTCTTATCATCTGCCACACTTAAACACTCCCATACACTATCAGTGGATTTGCAAGAGTGATGCACAATCAAGCACACACTTTTTACCTTATTAGTTTTGGGCTATAAATACACAACACAGTGTGTCATTTTACTTTTTCCTTCTGTAGGTTGTCCTTTTATGTGCTTGTACTCGCATTTTTGTTTCATCTTAAGCATAATTTGTATGACTTATATCTGAATTCCATCAATATGACAGATTTCAAACGCTTCGATGACAAAAAATTACAGCTAAGGTCATATTTGTTGCTATAATGACATTGAGCGTTGTCACATAGCTTGCACAAACATTAATTGAAGATTTCAAGTGCAGCATTTGGAGGAACTTCCCACAGATTCTCTCATTTATTTTTCATGGTGATTGAACATTCAAAATCACTATTATATTGGGCAATGTTATAACCATTCAACACAAAGGACACCCCTTGGGGATGTTCTCATGGGTTGTAAAACCTGCTCTTTGTTGTAATTGAGAGTTTGGCTTAAAGGGAAATCAACTTTTGTTCGCATTTGATTTGTCTCCTTTCAAGGCAATATTATAATGAGTCTCGTCACTGGTAGGTGGTCTTACCACATACTTCAATTACAAGTCTGACCATTGTAAAGAGTTACCAGATAATAGAGTATTTATACAGTGCATCCTACAAAAAAACGAAACAGAGATTTAGCGATGATTTATCATAACTTAATCATAAATACAATAGACGAATGACATATCATTGTAAAGCTTAGTGTCTCCTCTTTAAGCTTACATGTATATAACATAGACGATTTCTCAGCAATGCATGAGTGAGTAAAAACAATTTGAAAAAAGGATACCAAAAGGTCATTTGGCAGGGGGTATCTGAAATTTAAAAAGAAAATGTCATGCCTAAAAAGTTTAATATCTGCTCTTTGATTTGATACCTCAATCACAGAAAATGGTCAAGAAATAAAAAAGTTCTGTTTCTTCAAAACAATGCTTGTATTTCCATAATTTCATTAAATAAACATGTTTTATTCAGTTTCACACGGTTAACAGTGAGTTTATGCAAGGCTGATTGTCAACAATGCTGAACGCTAGCCTGTAAAACCTCTTCATTTTATGAAATTCTTGGAGTTCAAGCCTTATTTCAAATAAACTAAACCCTTTTTAACTGACCCCCCCACCCCCCCCCCCCCCATGAATTTTGTGACCATGCCGCCACGCAATATACGAGGAAATCTTACCACAGTCGTCGCCTCGGACTAGAAGTCCATCCTAGGTTTCCCCATGAAAAGACATGCAAATGATCATGTAATTCATTTCGTTCCTTTTTTTTACCATGCCACTGACTTTTTACTTTGTCGTCTTGCGCATATTTTAGACCAATTTTTTGATGCCCGGGTTTACAGTTCCAAAATCATGCAACATTTCCAAGTGCAAGTCAGACCCAGAATTGAAAAAAAAAAAAACGTGATTTTTATGTAAAAAAGTCAATACAAATTGTCCCCAAAAAGTTCATAGAAAAACAATAAAAACTAAAGTTTGAAAACACAAAAGAAATAAGAAATTCACAGCAATAATATACATGTATATAAGAAATTAATTATTTTGTTATTTGTTTCAGTTGACCATTCAAGGGTTATTATCAACGATGGCTACCCTGGTGACTACATCAATGGTAACTATATTGATGTAAGTATTGAAACATTGTTTTCTGTGAGCTGATGTTTGTTTTAAACAATACATTCATTCATGAGATCCCCTTCTTTTCATTGCAAATTTTGCTTTTGCATCAACTTTTGAAAACCAGAGATAATATATTTTTGATAGGAAATTTCACAGAGAACTGAAATATGCATATAGCATTATATGTAAGGCAACAGTGTTACATTGACTTGAATGTGATTTTTTTTTTAAATGTCATCTTGTGTTTTTTTTACCATGATATCTTTTATAATCCTCATATGACAAAATAATTTTTAATACTTAAGAGAACTTAATTTTATTAAGACTACCAAAAATGTGTAATTTTAGACAAGTTATTAATTAACCAAAAATTAAGCTTAGCTTGTGCATTTTGACATTTAAACTTCAAATTAATAGACGATGTTGGGTCCATTTTATATGGCAGATCACGATATTGTAACAATTGAGGTACAGTATTAATATGTTTAAGACAAGAAATGCTATAAAACATAGATATTGTTCCAAATATAAATATATGAAACACAAAGTTATTTAAAAAATAACAATGCATCCATATCCTGTGTAGTTTACCAAACTACAGTGGCCTAGATATGGTGTAACCCCAATACTTTGGGGGGGGGGGCATTATGGCCCCCCTGTTAAATTTTTGTCGGAACTTCCTAACGCCTCAGTATTTTGAAGAAAAAAAAAATCATTATTTTTTCTTTGATCCATCCCGCACATTTTGATAACAAATTTATGGCGATCGGACCTACATGTACCGTGCGGGTGTCAGATTGATGAAATTTTGCAATTTCTTTATATGACTGTATTAAACCCTATGGACAAAATCAGCTTTTCCAATTTATGTTAATACTTTTCTCGTAAGTATCATCATTGTTTCAAATAGTGTAGATAATTACCACACACACACACACCCTCCCCCACATTCACACACACCCACACATACGCATTTGAAAATGCTAGATGAATAACAAAGAAATACATAAAGTTTAAAAACAATAAAATAAATAAGAAATAATTACCACAATATATCTTTTTCTTTCAGGAAGTAATGAGGGAGTTATAAAAGACATTTGTACCAAAAATTGCTATACCTGAGGCTTTATTTAGTGAGAAATACCAGAATCTATGATTTCTTGCATAAATTACCATAAATTAATTAATAAAAACATAAAAGGATTTCCGTAAATTTAGCTATACAACTTTGTAGATTACATAATTCTTGACCCTTGTGCAAAATTTTGAGGCGATCAGGTGACCCATGGCCGAGATCCCGGGGGGGGGGGGCATAATGGCCCCTCCAAGGTAATAACAAGCTTTCAAATACCCTGGGAGTATTAGGGTTAAGTAATAAAAGCATTGAAGTGGTGTTGATATTGTTATTGTTACATTTTTCATGATATCATTGTTTATATATAACCAGTTACCAAAGGCATGGAAGAACAGTATTGAACTTCAACAACAAGGTGAAAATGTAGAGAAGATAGACATGAGTTGGGAACATCAGAAACGTTACATTGCTACACAAGGTTGCCTCAAGGACACAGTACCAGAATTCTGGAGAGTGGCTTGGCAAGAAAATTCAAGAGTCATCGTCATGACAACTAAAGAAGTAGAAAGAGGGAAGGTAAGAATGATTTCTGTGCCTACATGTAGGTTGAGTTAGAAAAATTCTTCATCGTTCTATCAATGTTAAAGTAAATCTTTAGCTTTAGTAATCTCCTGAATGGGTATAAAATCTGATAACAAATAACTGTTATTCATTTTCAAAGTTTTGCAATATGTAAAAACAGTTATATGCAGGCCGCCATGAATGTGCAATATATGGGCTTTCCTTTTTTCTTATGTTATTACATAAAATTATAATGTAACAGGTCAGAAAATATATTTACAAAAGAGAGAGATATTTTCTATGTGTATATAATCTGTTGAGAAGGTCCCTGAATGCATTGAAGCAATTACATTGTCCCTGAAAGCATTGTATTGAATTCATCCCTTTCAATCAGAAATACTTCTGAGGAGATCCCTTCAGGGAAGTTCTCTTTGACCTTGGGTCAGTGAGGGTGATCTTGGGATAGCTTTCTTGATAGCTTGCTTGAGACATGACCAAATGAGAGGAAAAGAGACTGACCACCCTCTTGCTTTGGGGAGGTCAAGAATTTAGTTACCCCATCTGTACTACCATTTGCGATGGCCGAGTGGTTAAGGCTTTTGATCAGAAATCAAATGGGATATTCCCGCGTTGGTTCGAATCCTACTCGCAACGCCATTTGTGACAGCAGGTATAAATGACACATGGCACAGTCATATACAAGTTTATGTGGCGTTTAATTTGAGGGTAGATCAACCCCCTCTTGAGTTCTCAAGGAGGACAAAACTACATGCAGATTGAAAGTCACATACATAGCATCGTCGACGAATCAAGGGTTCGACCACCCATACACAGCTTTTGACAGCGTGAAGACCAATCAAATCACCTTCAAATAGATCATCAAAAATGTAACTAAAATCTTGACCTCCCCAAAGCAAGAGAGTGGTCAGTCTCTTTTCCTCTCATTTGGTCATGTCTCAAGCAAGCTATCAAGAAAGCTATCCCAAGATCACCCTCACTGACCCAAGGTCAAGGAGAACTTCCCTGAAGGGATCTCCTCAGAAGTATTTCTGATTGAAAGGGATTAATCCAATACAATGCTTTCAGGGACCTTCTCAAGAGATCAGTTTTACATACACATAGAAAATATCTCTCTCTTTTGTACATATATTTTCTGACCTGTTACAATAATTATCTTATATTTTCATACATTTGTGAAAGATTTTTCTTCCTTGTAACAAAATAAGTGTCAGCAATGATTTTCTTACACATTGAATTAGCTGTCAATCTAATATTCTATTTGAGGAGGACAAATTTAAATAAATATAATATCATATAATAACATACAAAAGAATAAGTGGGGATATAACATCATAAGCATGCTCATTGCATATTCATTCATAGAACTCTTTCACCAAAATAATGCAAATTTTAAAAATTTCATAAGTGTTTATTGCTTGTCAGATTTTAGTGAAATTTTCAGTGTTTTATTTGTCTGATTTTGTTCTCTGTTCGAACTGTATTATTTTCATTCTGGAGTACCCATTAAACTGATTGTTTGATTGTATTATAGAATAAATGTGTACGTTACTGGCCTGATGCTAATACCAAGAAGGACAATGGATTGATAACAGTAACACATATCTCAGAACAAAGTATGGCAGACTATGATCTAAGAGAATTCTCACTCTCTCATAAAGACTTTGTAAGTACATGTACAGTGTATATACACATTTCCTTTATTATTTTCTCCTTCATTATAATATAGAAGTAGATTTGTAGAGCGCTGAAAGTATTTGACAAAGTATATATTCTACTGTTTTGTATTGAAGTTGTTTATGGATGGTGCCTTCCTGAATTACAGGGGTAAGCTATTCCAGATTTAAGGGGAAATTCAAGCAGATGCTCAATCACTTCATATTACTTTTTGTCTCGCCTGAACAAAGTTCGGCAGAGACCTACATGTACATGTAGTAATCACTTCAGTTGGTCTGTTGGTTAAATGTTTTTTTCAACTTGCTCTCATTTCTTTATTTTTGCATCAATTATGTTCATACCTGGTACAGACGATCCTTGGGTAATACCACTGTGTGTCCTTGAGGATAATGGTGTCAAAGGTCATTTAGGGGTTAAAAGGTCAAATGATATGAGGTTATGTCCGTCCGTCCGTCACAAATGGACTTGTTAATGTTGACTCTTCTGTATATTTCATCCCTGCCATTCAAGACACAACAAGAGGACATCATCTAAAACTGTTTGAACAGAGGTGTTATACCACTTTAAGGAGGAACAGTTTTAGTCAGAGGGTTGTAGACCTATGGAATAATCTTCCTCCATCTGTTGTGTTGGCACCCTCTATTGACTCTTTCAAACATAGGCTGGACAAACATTGGTCTTGCCATCATCAAATTCTTCCCTAAAAAAAAAATATATAATAAGAATCCGTCCACCCTCCAAGCAACATGCATGCATGTAATTTACAAGACATTTAAAATAGTCAAGTTGGAACAAGTACTATCAGAAGGAACGACCGGAAGTCTCGACAGGCTTGCCTTCTTCTTCCGTACACTGATGATGATGAAACATTATGATACATAACTCCGCAACCACTAGTCACTTTTCAACCAAACTTGGATTGTACATGTAGATAAACTTAGGGGACCTGCATGTAGTGCTGCAGTTGATGGTCACATGGTGAGGTCAAAGGTCATTTTCAGGTCAACGTTTAAGTTTACATGCAAGACTCTTATGACACATAACTCTGCAACTGTAAGTCACTTTTCAATTAAACTTGGATGGTAGATGGACTTAGGGAACCTGCGTGTTATGCTGCAGTCGGAGGTCACATGGTAAGGTCAAAGGTCACTTTCAGGTCAACGTTAAAGTTTACATGCAAGACTCTTATGACACACAACTCCCCAACCGCAAGTCACTTTTCACCCAAACTTGGGTTGTAGACGTACTTAGGAGACCTGCATGTCATGGTGCAGTCAGAGGTCATATGGTAAGGTCAAAGGTCATTTTCAGGTCAATGTTAAAGTTTACGTCAAGACTCTTATGACACCTACATGTAACTCAGTAACCGTAATTGATTTTCACCCAAACTTGGGTTGTAGATGAACCTAGCAGACCTGCATGTCATGGTGCAGTCAGAGGTCACATGGTAAGGTCAAAGATCATTTTCAGGTCAATGTTAATGTTTATGTGCAATACTCTCTTATGACACATAACTCAGCAACCTTAGTTAATTTTTCACCCAAACTTGGGTTGTAGATGAACTTAGGAGACCTGCATTTCATATGGTAAGGTCAAAGGTCATTTTAGGTCATTGTTATGACATTACTCCGCAACCGTTAGTCACTTTTGAACCAAACTTGGGTTCTAGCTGTACTTAGGAGACCTGCATGTTATTGTGTTCAGAGGTCATATGGGAAGGTCAAAGGTAATTTTGAGGTCAACATTAAAGTTTACGTACAAGACTCTTATGACAAATGTTATTTCATCCCAGCTATTTTAGAATGAACTTTTGATACAATTCTGTTGAGTGCCCTTGTAAATCATGATACATGTATTTCTGGAAATTCTGGTTATTTTCACAAGTGGGCGAGACACAACATCGCTTATGCCTTGTTTCTCATACGTTTTTATTTACGACTGCAGGTGGCAATGTAGTGAATTTAAAGAGGTAATTAATTATACCCCCCTAAAAAAGAAAGTATTGCAGATCAATTTGAGAAATTTTATCTTGTAATTTTGAGGATTAGCATTGATTTCTTTGTGTAAAACCTCTGTTATTTTGGAAAAATTAACAATACAGCTTTGTATAAAGACCCCCTGAAAGCCAAAAAGCATTGGCTCATTAGGGTAAAGATTACAGAAAGAGTGATAGCAGTGAATGAGTAAATGTTATGTTGAGATTATTAAAGATGTCACGATTTATAAGGCTTTTTTCTCTTCAACTTCTAGCTATTAGGAATCCTACATTCATTAGGTAGTTTAACTTTTTGCTCTCCT
The DNA here is from genome assembly GCF_037042905.1 of Lytechinus pictus. Classification (NCBI taxonomy): domain Eukaryota; kingdom Metazoa; phylum Echinodermata; class Echinoidea; order Temnopleuroida; family Toxopneustidae; genus Lytechinus; species Lytechinus pictus. The sequence goes on along the minus strand of NC_087258.1, from coordinate 28,339,511 downwards.
GTGCTTGCTTCCTCACTCATTTCACTGTCCATTGTCATCCTTTAAATTAACCAATATCAATCCTCTTGTCACTATCACCATGGTTCACCTCCCCCCCCCCCCCCCCCCCCCCGATTTAATCTCAACAAGGCTACTTATCTGAAATGAAGTGTTTTTTTCTTTCTGTATGGCTCTTATAGTTTAGTTTCGCTTGAAAAGTGATTTGAAAGTATTTCCTTGTTATTTGAATATAGTCTCATCTTGTATCTTTTTTGTTAGCCTGATGAATCCAGACCAATGTACCACTTTCACTTTAAGAGTTGGCCTGATCATGGTGTTCCTTCCGATCCTAGCAGAGTTCTTAACTTTCTTCAAGATGTCAACAAAAAACAGGAAACATTCCCTGAGGCTGGTCCCATCATTGTTCATTGCAGGTAACACTATCCATCAAGTCATACCTTACATTTACTTTTTCTTCAATTTCCTGTATTCTTAACTCTGATTTAAAGGGGGGGGGAGCTAAATGACCAACACTGTGACTGTGTTTTATAAATTGTTAGTCCTAGAACACATGTTTTGAGATAACTTAGTCATACAGAGGAAAAATAAGCCTATAATTTTATTTGTATCGAGAAAATAAATTGTTTTTACATGTTTTAAGAAGAAAGGTACCAAATTTGCCTATTGCGATATGAATGTATTACTGAATTAGTGTGTCATAATTCAAATTAGTCTTTATGACAAGACTGATTTTTTAGAATGCGGCATTATGGGAAAATGTACCTGGCCAGATACGAGTAATTAAGGTGGGGGCTATTAAGGTTCTGCATGAGTGTTTAGATCTGTTTAGTTTTTAAGAAGACGTCTTGTCGATCAACCAGGTTTGTTGATTGATCCCATGCACTTTGAATAGCCATAATTCCCCCGGTCCTTACCCGGTGCTCGGCCGTCCATACCAGGCCAGCATTGCCTCAGTTTTGCCTTCCCCGATATCCGCCCCGCAAAGAAAAGTTGCGCTATACAGTGCGTCCCAGAAAAAACGAAACCGAATTACCATCATAACTTTGAAAGTTTATGGATCTGATTCATGAAACTTGGAAATAAGAGTAATCAAGTATCACTTAACATCCTGTGCGAGTTTCAGGTCATATGAATATGGTCAAAGGTCATTTAAGGTCAATGAACTTTGGCCAAGTTGGGGGTATTTGTTGAATTACCATCATAACTTTAAAATTTTATTGGTCTAGTTCATAAAACTTGGTTATAAGAGTAATCAAGTATCACTGAACATCCTGTGCAAATTTCAGGTCACATGACCAAGGTCAATGGACTTTGGTCATGTTGGGGGTATTTGTTGAATAACCATCATAACTCTGAAAGTGTATGGATCTAGTTCATCATAAAACTTGGACATAAGAGTAATCAAGTATTTTTACATTGAATTACACTTAATGCACAACAATCTGTACATTTTTTTTAGATATATCCATTCAAGAAATAACTTTTTCAAAGTACTTACCAGTATTTCATGGTATTTCCTGTTTTTTCGTCAGATATTGCTTGGCAGTATTTACGGGTTAGTACTGGTATTTACCGGCCAACCTTGCATTTCAGTGCATGCTTCATTCTATATAATCTATTATTATTTGAGCGCTCTCTGCTTTAAAAGCCTTCAGCCTAGATCGCCTGTTATTCATCACTAGTTTTGACAACCCATTTGGTCTACTGCCAGCTTATGCATAGAATTGCAGGCCTTAATTTGAAGGTTCTATAAGCCCATTTTAATATGATATTTGACCTATCAAATTTTGTGATGATATCAAAAGTATCAATCAAGTTTGGTTTTAATAGTGTTTGATTACAAAGTCTCCTATTGTATTCTTATCTTTACAGTGCTGGTATTGGAAGAACAGGAACATTCATAGTCATTGATATCATTCTCAACCTTATTAAGCAACATGGTAAGTAAACACATTCCACAACCTATTCATAAACATTAACATTTTTGTCCATTAATCACAGCTTTTATATTTCACTGTAAAGGACTCTCTAGGGAGATACAAGCATAATTTTGTAAAGTGGATTTTAAGAATATAATTTTGTAAACCAAAGTATTTTTCTACAAATTTTTATGCCCCCGCAGACGAAGTCCGGAGGGGGCATTAAGCGTTGCCCCTGTCCTTCCGTCCCCCCACTTGGTTTTCGCGCAATAACTCGAAAAATATTTAATGGATTTTAAACATTTTTGGCGTTCAGATAGATGACACCAAAATACAGGCTAAGTTCGAATTCGGAGTCCGCAGGTCAAAGGTCACAGCTCATTATATATGCGAGTTGGTTCAAAGGTCTAAATTTGTTCATTATATTGGTTTCTGCATGAAATTGAGTTCAATCATATTGAATGAATTTCTGATCGCGTTAAGCGGGGGCATCTGTGTCCTTTGGACACGTCAAATTTCTAGTTTTTGTCTCGCCTGCATAGCAGAGCGAGACTATAGGCGCCGCTTTTCCGACGGCGGCGGCGGCGTCAACATCAAATCTTAACCTAAGATTAAGTTTTTGAAATGACATCATAACTTAGAAAGTATATGGACCTAGTTCATGAAACTTGGTCATAAGGTTAATCAAGTATTATTGAACACCCTGCCTGAGTTTCAGGTCACATGACAAAGGTCAAAGGTCATTTAGGGTCAATGAACTTAGACCATGTTGGGAGAATTATTTTCAAAATCTTAACCGAAGGTTAAGTTTTTGAAATGACATCATAACTTAGAAAGTATATGGACCTAGTTCATGAAACTTGGACATTAGGGTAATCAAGTACCACTGAATATCCTGTGCGAGTTTCAGGTCACATAACCATGGTCAAATGTCATGTAGGGTCAATGAACTTTGGCCGTGTTGGGGGTATTCGTTAAATTACCATCCTAACTCTGAAAGTTTATGGATCTAGTTCATAAAACTTGGATATAAGAGTAATCAAGTATCACTGAACATCCTGTACGAGTTTCAGGTCACATGACCATGGTCAAAGGTCATTAAAGGTCAATGAACTTTGGCCAAGTTGGGGGTATTTGTTGAATTACCATCCTAACTCTGAAAGTTTATGGATCTAGTTCATAAAACTTGGGATGTAAGAGTAATCAAGTATCACTGAACATCCCCTGTGAGTTTCAGGCCACAAAACCAAGGTCAAAGGTCAGTTGAGGTCAATAAACTTAGGCCATGTTGGGTTAATTGTTGAATTGCCATCATAACTTTGAAAGTTTATGGATAGAGTGAATGAAATGTGGACATGGGTGTAGTTGACAAGTCTTAAGTCACCGTTCAAATGTCATTTATGGTCAATGAACGTGGTATTATGTCATTATATGAATGGTGTTTTTGTGAATGATTATTTTATAGTAGTTTTCAAATTTAGCACTGCTGCTATATTAAATCGCGTAATGCAGGCGAGACTGCCAGAGGCGTTCCACTTGTTATGGATTAAAATGACATTCTATTTTTATTTTTTTATTATGCCTTGGCCCACCGTAGGTGGTGCTTGAGGCATGATTATGTTTGTGGGTTGTCTGTCCATCTGTCTCGTTTTCGTTCTCATGAGATTAAAAGAATCTTTTGACGGATTGACTTCACATTTGGTTCATGTACTGTATGCATATATGAGTGACAATGACCTTATTAGTTTTTTGGGGCATGGAGGTCAAAGGTTCAACGTTATAAAAAAGTGCACTGTTCTTGTTATAACCTTAAAACGCTATGATGGTTCAATTTCATATGTAGATCATGTAAGCATTTGGGAATGACAATTATTTGATTAGCTTTGGAGGTATAGAGGTCAAAGGTTGAAGGTTACAGATATATATATTATACAAATATACCAGGCTTTGAGTAAGTATAGTCAGAATTATTAGTGCGAGGTTATATAGCATTACTATTTTTGCAGAGGGGTAAGCCCGAAGGAAAAATAGTAATTTTTCCAGTACAACCAAGGATGAATAATTCCCTCTATACTTACGAAGTAAAGGCCTGGTATATTTATTTTATGTCCTACTTTTACGAAGTGAAAACAATAGATTGATAATCTGGTTCTTGTACTCGTTCATCCATTTATAATCGTGAACCAAAATATAGATAATGAACTGTGCTGACTAACCTACTTTTCATGAGGCCAATTAATACCTGCACCGTCCCTTCACGGGACTTGCCCGCTAGAGACACCTCACTGACCTGTGTATCCAATAGATTGCATGATCTGTGACATTAATGATGGAAGTCACAGAATAGCACATTTTCTTTAGTGGGCATTTTGTTTGAAGATCATAGCTAGAATATGTTGGTCACATGATGCTGTTTGAACCAATCACTGTAGAAGGTTTGAGTTATGTAGGATATAACTTAAATGCCTAATACTTAAAATGGCTCATTAGGCGGTGCTGCACCATCCCAAGTTTGCTCAATCTCGAGATTTTAGCCCGATCGGCCCTCTTCGCGATTAATCTCGAGATTAAAAAAAACCCGTCTCCACCATCGCAAGAAGAGCGATTCCTGCTCAAGCGAGGCAACAGGCCTGATATTCCGAGTATGCGCACTTTCGGATCTTGGAGTTTCAACGGCGCGCACTTTTGAATAACTTCCCGCGATATCCTTTCACTAGCACATTCGCCGAATTCGACCAGTGTTATGCAACAATCCCACAGCTCAGCCGCGCTCAGCTAGTGAAGAAGTGATGTATTCTTTGTTAAATATGCTGGTTTTAATGTCATGGTGGAGAAGGAGGCAACGACAGAGAGAGAGGAGGAAGAAATGCTATTTGCTCACATTGTGGAAGGGGGGTTAACAAACGAACAATCACAATTACTGGAATCTGTACTAAAACGAGCAATGCGTATAATCAACCCACAGTTATCGTATACTGAGGCACTTAGAATTGTTATCCGACCGCAGGATAATCATGTGTGAAAAGCAATTCCTCCAATTGCAAAAGTCAGATCATATCTTAAATAACCTCCTTCCATCAAAGAAAGAGTATAAGTATGATTTTAGGAACAGAAAACAATTTCCCTTGCCAACATGTAAAACAAAGAGGTACAAACAGAGTTTTATCCCCTGGTGTCTATGGACAACCTTCAATAACAAGAATAGTCTCTAGCGCATTAGACAATGAGTTTGTTTATTACCCAGTTTAAAGAATCGAGCAGTCTCTTGATGTTATACATACATTTTTATATTTAAAAATTGTGTATTCCCAGATTTGCTATCATGTTAAGTCTGTATACTTGAAAGTGATACCATGTGTAATATCTTCCAGGTTCATTCTTTATGCTCCCTTCCCCTTTTCCTCCTCTTCTCTCTCTCCTTTTCTTTCTTTCTTTCCTCCTTCCTTCTCCTTTTTGACCCCTTACCCTTTTTCATACTCCCCCTCCTCTTTCTACTTCCTTTTTTTCAACTTCCTTTTTTCTCTTCTTCTTTTTCTTCTTCTGCTTCTTTCATATTCATCTTTTTCTTCTTCCTTTTCTTCTTCTCATTTCTTTTTTCTTTGTCATATTCCTAATTACTTTCTCCCCATGTCTTCCTCCTCCCCATCCGAATTTATTAACTATCCTAATTTATTCTGAATGATCTGATTTGACCATTTATAAAGAAATGCGGTTCAGGTTTTTTGCCCCCCCCCCCCCCCCCGTTTCATGTGAGTATTTTTTCAACTTTGAATAGATATTCTTGTTTTCATTCCCTGCTTATTCTTCATATTCCGTTTTCCTTTTTATGCTGGTTATTTCCCTGTTTGTTTTGGTATTAATGTACAGTGTAGGCCTATATTGTTACATATTTCTCACCAGTTTTTAAATATTTCTTTCATATGTAATTGTGTATTTAATTGTACTACTTTGCATTGTCAATCATCCAACTGTCATGGTTGCAATGAATTAATAAATAAATAAATAAGACGACACTGCTGTCAGTGTTGTTATTGACTATGACCATCGTCGATAATGTGCGCCTCCCCCCATCGGTCTGGTCTCTCCCAAAATCCATTCACTGGTGGGACACAATAGTTGCTGATTGGGGAAACGATGAACGCTATTTGCGATAAGGTCTATTCGCGAGTATAAAGTGCATGTGTTCGGTACGATCGCGAAGTGTTTATGTTTTGACCAAGGCGGAAGTGGAACGCGAATTGCATTATGGACTGACGTCATGAATAAATTACCCCAAGTCCAATCTTGAGTGCGTCTGCACCTACGAATTAGCGGGATAATTCGTAACATAGCGCGCTATTTTGCAAATAAACCCGAGTTGACTTGGGATTGCAATCTTGAGATTAATCCTGCGAACTAGCGCGATAATTGCGTCTCCATTGCAAACAATCTCGAGATTTTTCAGATCGGGATAATTTGCCGGATCAGAAATAGCGCGCTAATTTGAAAACTCGGGATGGTGCAGACGGCCCTATTAACAATTTGAGGTATTAACTTCAAATTGGAAGATGTACAATGAATACTTATTTGAGTGACAATCTTAATATCTTAAGGGAACAGAGATCAAAGGTCACAGAGGTCATACATCTTAAAAGATGTAATTTTCGTGATAATTCAAGAACTGTTTGAAGGACTGACTTCCAACTTGGCTTATGTACATGCAAGCTTATAGGAATAAAAACGATAACGTACATGTTTATCAAATAGGATGTGGGCTTATACTATATAATGATTGTTTAATGCAACAGGTCTTGACAGTGAGATTGATATGTATAAAAGGAAACAATCTAATATGATAATAATTTGATTGTTTGATGTAACAGGTCTTGACTGTGAGATTGATATCTATAATACTATCAGGCTTGTAAGACAGCAACGCTCAGGTCTGGTACAAACTGAAGCACAGTATAAGTTTGTATACAGGGCTGTTCAGCATTATATTGAGACTCTATCACAAAGAGTAGCTGCAGAGCAGGTAATTATTCTTTTTTTTTCCAATAATGATAACATCATATTTACCACGGATAGCCACTTCAGTTCCAAAAATTGTTCCAGTGGGCCTTGCTGTACATGATAATATACAACATTTACCCAAGCATTCAATTTTGAGAATTTTAGGGACACTTTTTACTGACATGGGGACGCCTGTCACCCTCATGTACTTGTATTACTTACATGTATGCTGGGTATTAATGTCTATTATTAATATGTGGCAGAGAATACATTGAAGACTGGCCATGAGTATATCAATACTAAGAGAGCACACCATAACTGATGCTGTATAAATGTCTTTTATTATTATTATGTGACACAGAATACATTGAAGACTGGCCGTGAGTATATCAATACTATTAGAGCACACCATAATTGATGTTGTATAAATGTCATTTATTATTATTATTATTATTATTATTATGTGACACAGAATACATTGAAGACTGGCCGTGAGTATATCAATACTAAGAGAGCACACTATGAGGTTCAACAGCATCCAGGCTCTACACCTATCATGTCACAACCTCTCATCAATGAAGAAAAGAATGTTTATCAGAATGTTGGTCCTATTAACAAGGTAAACCATGTGTACTATGTTTCTGCCAATTGCAGAGGCATCAATTTCATCTTTGCAGTTTGAGAATCTATCTAGTTTTATCATGTTTCTGTTTTGCCAATAACTTTGCCTCACTCCATTTGCCCAATTGTTTCTTAGTGGCAGATTTTAGAGAGCTGGAGGTCACTTCAAGGTCAAAGGTTACCAGCAGGGGTCAACCATCTTTGCAAGACTAATGTATTGAGCACTTTTCTGTTATGGCTCATAACCTTGCCCTTTGCCCAACCATGACAATATTTTGGTGGTTCATGTAGATATTAATAGGGAGCTAAAGGTCACCACTGGTAAAGTCAACAACTTTCCCTGCCAAAGTTAATATTGGGGTGCAAGTTTATAATTGTGACCAAACTTTGATGGTAGATACGAACCGCTTCACTCCCAGGGGTGTTTCACTCGTTTATTATTTATAAGTATTTATTTGATCCAATGGTCCATGCATATGTATATTAAATGTATATTTAATTCCTCTTTTGTTTTGTCTTCTCATCTCTTTTTCTCTTTGGTGGATTGCAATCTACCCTCTTATCTTCTCTTTCTCTCTCTCTCTCTGTTCTTACTCATCTTCCTTCCATCTCTCTGTATCTCTCCACCCCTCTCTGTTTCTCTTTCTCTCTGTGTCTCTCTAGTCATCACCTGTTCCTCCAAGGTCACGTCCAGCGCAGCCTCCAGTCCCAAAGTCCAACAATATCAAATAACAAGTCCAGCAATCAGTCTCTTCATCTTCTCTTTACAAACAGGCTCTTCCATTTTGAATTCTGCTATAGATGCTCTCTTTTCTAAGATGCACATTGGTTTAGGAAGAACACTTCTTTATAAAGCATGTAAAAAATATTCTAGTTAATATATCTCAATTTCCTGAAATATGTAAAGGTTTTCAATATCATCTTAAACCAAGAATAAGTCGCAAAGTTTCTCTGTAAAATTTCAACAGAGTCTTCAAAAAGTAAGAATTCAGAAATTAAGAAATTACTTTATCCAAGAGAGTAATTCTTCATACTGTCAAATTTTGAAGTTGTAAAGTTAGGGGGGGGGGGGGGAATGAGATACAAGAGCCTCTCTGACACATTTTTTCTGGATTGCTTTGAAGTTTCACTGAGATTGGACAGTGTCCGTATCTCATGCTTGACTGATCCCCAAACTTCAGAATGTGTTTGAACCTTATTATATTTGTTGAAGCTTTCACTGAATTTCTTTTGCATTCAATCAAGTATGTGGGTGGTTTATTCTTGATCGATTGTGATATGTTATCAATTTAAGCTTAGGATGAACTTTTTCAAGCTCCATTAAAATCTCATAATTCATTTTGGGCTACATAGCAGATCACGAATAGAAACCCTATAGACATTTTGTCATGATCCTATGTAATTAGATTTGTGAAAGATTTATTTGGTTACACCCAAAAATGGCAAAGATTCTTTACATATATTCAGAATAGTCTAATAACTACAATATTTTACAATTAAAGAAGAAAAAATGATCTTGTATATTCAGATTACAGGGCTAATATAGCTCATTATTTCTTTAGTCAAGTTTTATGACAATTTGATAGATCTTAGTCTTTGGTATTGGATGAAGTAATTGACATTGCATGGAAGAATTAATTGATTTAAAAAATACAAATATGATGTCAGCTATCATGTGGATTTATGAAGAAATAAATGATAAGTGATTTGCTAATCCAAAGAGGGTAAATTATGGCAAATGAAAATGGATATTTATTTTCCCTCTCTATTTTGCAGGATTGTATATAAGATTGTATGAGAGTGGTTACAATGAATTATTTCAGTTGATATCAACACTCTTCAACTATCTGTTATTGAGAAGACATATTTTCTTTTCTTTAGTTAAAAATACTATAGATTTTTTAGTTCTTTTATACTCTGCATTGATCATGTTGTTAAAAATGTTATTTGTTAATATTTAAATTTCCCAGGCTACATGATGATATATTCCTTATTTAATTACAATCTCATATTTTATATGACATGACAATGAATAATGTATATTGTATACTCTCTGTGTTCTGGAATATGCTACAGATATGTGCTGTATACAGTAGAACATAAACTTGAATACATTCAATCTAATGTAACAAAATGAGGTTAATTTATTTATTTGAATGTATCTTCAAATGAAATGATCAAATTTCAAATATGTATCTAGTGTGTATGTACATCACTGTATGAAGCAATCTTAAAAGAAAAATAGCACAACTCTCTAAATAATGCACCTGAAATTTATTTCCTAATGAAATTAGCTTGAAGGGGAGAGGTATTGTGATGAAGTTAGAGTAGTAAATGGTGCTGTAGTCCTATAATAATCAGATAAATTGTTTGATGCACTATTGTACATGTACATAAGCTTGTTTTTGGAAAAGAATTCAGATTTGTATGATCATCTTAGTGACATGTTAATTTCATTATCATTGCAACATGATAACATGGAAAAAAATTATTTGACAGCATAATTCATCCCTTTCCTACACATAAAAAAGGATTAGTATATTGTTTAAGCCTGGCACTCTAACAACTAGATTTTAAAACTTTTAAACAATTTTTGAAACTTTTTGAACAACTTGTTTCAAACTTTAAACAATACCGTAGTTGTTAGAGTGATGAGCTTAGACAATATGCTAAAAATTTGAATCAGTGTATTTACAGTGAACTGCATTATTAAATCGTAAAAATTCACTATATGGCTGAAACCTCATTTTATGGATCTGACTTCTGTTATGAATTTCATTGTAAACAAATTGCTTTGAAAATTTTTGGAAAGGCTGGTTATATGATCTTGAGATACACTGTATATAATGCAGACATATATCCAAGTCTTCTCATGATAAGAGAGACTAAAATGTACAGACATTGATCTTGGGCCTATTTCATAAAACTTGTGTTAGAGGACTATGGTCCCGTTTTATAAAGAATTGTTAACTTTTTTCCATAACAAATCAGCCAATCAGATTGAAGGATTTCAGTAGCTTGTAACTGTTATTGCAAATATGTCATTATAACAATTCCTAACCCTAGTCCTCTAATACAATGATGCTTACTCTGTCAGATCTTCAAAATGTTACACTTGATCAAAAATATATTCTTTTGAATTATGACTTCTATATTAGGATATTAAATGCAATGAGAAGAAGAATTGGGTTGAGATCTATGCATACAATGTCTGTATGCACTGTCATTAGATTAGAATATTTTGAAGTATTATTTCACCTGTGTTCACTGCATTTTTTTAAAGTAAAATACCTTTATCATGATTTTTTTATAGGTATAAATGAATGTTGTAAAACAAAATTTAGAAATAAAACAAATAGAATAAGTTGGTTTTTGTCGAGTCTACAATGAGGAAACATGGACCCTAAAGTAGATTTGTAACATCAGTTCTGTGCAATATATTTTTTCTTTTTGGTAAATTCTTTCATATCAAAGATTGAGGGATTGTAGTTTGTTTGTGTTTGCTTATTAGATCTTTTTCATCTTAATGCCTTTATGTATTAGAAATTATTCTTATTATTTGCCTACATTTTCAATTCTGGTTTAATATTGACGTATCAATTGCAGATTTTCATTAGCAAGACATAATGAATGTAAAATTGGTGACTTCTGCTTTATTTCATTCAGTGAAAATAAGGTATTGAAAAAAATGATGAACAAAATAAAAACCAAACCCCAGCAAGTTGTGAGTTAGTTCATAGCATCAATATCTATGCAAGGATTTTTTTGTTCAATTTGATAAGTATGTCTAACATGTAGGTGGAATGTTAACATACCAAGGCATTTTTTTTTAATTATAGCTAATGGCCCGAATTCACAAAGGTGGTTTTGAAAACCAACGGTTGAATCCTTGCTTTATGCAGATTTCCTATATAAATTACGCTTAATTTAAGCGTGTATCGGGCGCGTGTTTGTCACAGTGCGCCAAATTGACGCCTGTTACCATGGTTAGATACCTATTTTATTCATGAATAAAATAGCGTGGATAACCACGGCAACAGGCATCAATTTGGCGCACTGTGACAAAAGAGCGCATCAGCATTGGACATTTGTTATACACGCGCCCGATACGCGCTAAATTAAGCGTAATTTATACATGAAATCTGCATAAACCACGTATTCAACAGTGGGTTTTCAAAAACACCTTTGTTAATTCAGGCTAATATGTCCCCTCTCCACCCAAAAACAAAGAATGTGAGAAGATCACACAAGGTTTACTTAATTTCATAAAATGATCATTTGCTTTAGTATGTAGATCAACTTTCTACATTTTGCATTTGTTTTGTGAAGTCAATATACCTAGTACTGGTAAAGCTTATAGTGGACTGTCCTTTGTTCCATCAAATCGTGATGGTCAACTTTTATAACACTTTCCCCCAAAAATCATCTTATTCTCTTCATTAGATGGACACATTTTTTTCTTATTTTTTTTTTTACTTATGATGATATTAAGAATGTAAAATAATGTTCATTCAAAAGTGTCATTGAAAATACTGCAAATCATGATGAGATTATTTCAATTATTAACCTACCTAACTCTATACAGCTTCTTGATACATTATAGGATTAATGTATCAAGTTTCATAATGATGTCCATCAAAAATGTTGCCAATTTCTTTTTTTTTTTTTTTTTTTTTGCTTGTCATTTTTTCCCCTCCAGAACATGTGCCCCCTGTTACACTGTATGGTCTATAAGAGAGGCATATACATTTTGGTTTTTGAATTAAGAAGGATGAGTTTTTTTTAACTGTATTTTTTTAAACTGTATATTTTGTCCTCTCTAGTATCAACGTTAGTTTTAATGGGGCAGCAAAAATATTGTGATGTTATATTTTTGTTATTATATGATGGACCATGTTTCATATTTATATCTGAAATTTTTATTTTCTGTTCTTTAATAAGAACGAAGAATTGTTCATTTGTAATGTACATAAAGCAGGAAATGAATTCAAGTAGTAGGAAGATTAATATATTCCATTATGAGTATATTGAAGAAAAATGTTGTATTTGTATACAAGTAAAATTGTTACATTATATTTTGGTTTCCTTGTTGAATATGAATATTTTTTGTATGATTTAGGTGTGGTAGATGATCATTGAATATAGCATATTAAAGGATATCATGCTCGCACCGTATCAAGTACACATTTATGTTTTATGTGATCTGTTGGTATATCTTCTAGTCATGCATGTATCGTGTTTTGGGGGGCAGACTTTGCGGACTGGCACACTGGGAAGGCAAATGTAGATGCTGAAAATGGAGGAGATATTTGAGAGAAAGGGGAAAAAGAGGGGAAATAGGAAAAGGGGAAGGGGGGGGGGGAGAAAGAAAAGTAAAAGGGAGAGAAAGAGAGAGGGGAACAGAAGATCACCACTTTTTAACTTCTGGGTGACAATTGGAGTTTTAACATGGGGGGGGGGGTGTTACACCCACAAATATAATAACACCCACTAATGTAATAACACTACCCACAAATGTTATAATTTTTGATCACCCACAAATGTAATGACTACCCACATATGTGATAAGGGATATTTTTACGATTTTTTTTCTAAACTAAAACCCTGTCATAATGCATTCATATAGCGCAAAGGTGCAAAGTGTAAATATTTAACAGATCTTCCAAACAAACGCCCCACAAATGTTGAATAACATGGAAATTTGACGTCTTTCTTCCAGACCCATTTTTTCAAAATACCAAATAATAAAATACAAATCAAAATCTATGACCCAACACTACTTCAAACTAAGAACCTGTAATAAAATAAAGGTTTAGGGTGTAATCATTTTTTTTTTCCAGACCTACTTATTTAAAAAATTAAGAAGAAAAAATCTTCATCACTGAGACCCTATCAAATTCTTGTGGAACAACATGTTGTTATCTTGGGTTTTAAGGCGCGTACCATTCAGATATGAATATTATACGAGTATTAAAGCGTAGTCTTTCCTCCAGACCCGGTCATAAAGTGATAAAAAATGAAAAAAATATTCAGAGCTAAGACCGATCTTCAAAATTTAGATCCAGTGAAAATAAATATGTGCTTCGAGCGTTGTCTTTAACCCACACCCAAAATAAACAAAAAAATAACCTTTCTGAGCAATTGAGCAAAATGTGCGTGATGATCTTGATAAGTCATTTCATTTTACTGATTAATCGCTAACCTTTGGTAAATAAGCTCTCTAAATCAATGAGAGAAAATTGCAGATGGTAAACATAGTGTTGGAGTGATGGAATAATGCATACATATATTTATTTTGATTTTTTAATTAAATGATTTGGAGTAAAGACTACACTCTAAGTCCATGTTTCCCAGTGTCCTATATAGTTTGGAAGATGGTAGGGTCTGTAATCTTGTTTTTTTTTTTTTTTTTTTTTTACAACCGGGTCGAGAGGAAAGACTACACTATATCTCCATGTTCTTCAATATTAATAATGTTTATTGGGTCTTTGTTATGGTTTTTTGTTTTGTTTTGTTTTAACATAACTGGGTCTGGAGGAAATACTGTGCTTTATTTCCATTCTATATTGGAAGATTTGTAAAATATTTTAGGGTCTGGAGAAAAGACTTTGTACCTTTGCGCTATATTCAGTACTGAATGATACGCGCCGTAGAGGCTAAAACAACAACATATAAATGTTTTAGTTTGGAACAGATTCGTCAAAAGTCCCATCATATTTATCACATTTGTGGGTAAAGTCATTATTACATAGTTTGTGGGTGAAATTATTACATTTGTGGGTAAAGTGCGTTATTACATTTGCGGGTGAAATTTTTACATATGTGGGTAAAGTACGTGTTATTACATGGTGATATCACATTTATGGGTAAAGTGTTACATTTGTGGACGTTTATTACATTTGTGGGTGTAACATTAAATGTGTATGCATATATACAGATGTGGATCTATATAGCTTTCGCCAATAAGGGGGGGGGGGTTTCATTCACATTTTCCCCGATCGGCTGCTCAAAGCTGATTTTTTTTTTTAATTCTTTGAAGGAGTAGTCCGAACAGTGACGTCTTAGCTTTATTCTTTTAAACAAGATAATTTTATCTCATAATCCCTGATTGAATAATGCGAACGCCAGAAGCCGAACTAAATTTTATTGAAATTTCAGGATTTTTCCCCAAAAAATTGAACATTCTGAGCAATGTTTGTGATAATGAACAAGACGCGTATGGAATTAATTAATTACTTGGAGCGCGAAGTGCGAGCTGAAACTTTTTGATAAACTGTCATAACTTGAGAGGGATTTTAATTAGTTTGTTAGAAGTCATATGAAATTAGGCTTATACATACTAATGAAAATGCGAGCACGCAGCGCCAGCTGATAAGTTTTGACGATCAGACCTGAAAAGGAATATTTTGAGAACTTCATGGAATACATGAAAAGAATAAGTACTTTAAACGAACTTTATTTCATTTTCAGATTAACGAACCTTATTTCGTTTTCGGACTAACGAACCTTCGGATTAACGAACCTCATTTCGTTTTCGGACTAACGAACTTTCGAATTAACGAACCTCATTTCGTTTTCGGGCTAACGAACCTCATTCCGTTTTCGGACTAATGAACCTTCGGAATACGAACCTCATTTCGTTTTCGGACTAACGAACCTTCGGAATTACGAACCTTATTTCGTTTTCGTACTAACGAACCTTCAGCCCCCCTCCCCCCCCCCCCCCACACACTTTTTCCAAAACCGTGTACAAGTTTCAAGTTTATTTTTATTGATTTCAAATCCAAACATAAAGGATTACAATAAAAAAAAAGCACAATTTTCTTTAATACAAATTATCGAACATAAGTTACAATGATTAAATTAACATTTCTAACAATAAACAGAGTCACAAATTAAACGAAACGAAAACAAAAGGAAAAACATAACAAAACAAATCAAATGCAGGAAAAAATCAACTATATGCTGTCAGAAACTGTTTCATCAGGGCATAATAATTCTTATAAAAACAATAATCATCAGGTACTAATACGTCGTTCTAATTCATCAACTGCAAAATTATATAATTTATTAGATATTTGTTATTACAGGGTGTACTTTAATTTGAGGCCATGCTACTGATATACTTGGATCGCAAATCATACATTTTATTTATTCCAGTGATGCATATTTTAATTATATCCGTTTCTTTGGGCGCTAACAAAAACTTAATTTTTTCAACATCATTGTATTTAATAAAATCAGGTATTACGTCTGTACAAAAACGTAAAAATGGCCATATGATTGTGATTTTTTGCATGGTCAGCCCTCCCACTTTTGGCTCAGCCCCCCCCCCCTCCACTTTGAAAACCGTTCCGCGGCCCCTGAATACTGTCAAGTATATGGACGTAGTTCGATCATGAAACTCGGAAATGATTATCAAGTATTATTGAATATCCTTCCTGAGTTTCAGGTCACATGAAGGTCAAAGATCATTAAGGGTCAATGAAATTAGACCATGTTGGGGGAATCAGCATCAAAAACTCAACCGATATTCAAGTTGACCTATATTTCATAAAATTTGGACATTGAGGTAATCAAGTTTTACTAAATATCCTTGACTGAGTTTCAGGTCACATGAACATTAAGGTCAAAGGTTATTTAGGGTCAATGAACTTGGGCCATGTTGGGAGTATTTGTTGATTTCCATCATAACTTTGAAAGTTTATGGATCTGGTTCATGAAACTTGGACTCTCTTTTTGAGAGGAAGTGGTCTTGCAAATGCTAATTTCTCACTCAGATATATACACATCCGTAATTTAGGGAGTGGTCTATATGTTTTCCTTTTGTTTTCAGGTCAAGAGTGACTTTGTGGTCGTGTATTTGCGGACTACTTTCTTCTCTCCGTCTTTCTTTTTTAAGTGTTGCCTCATAAGAAAGTCATATTTTTTTATTGATATCGTATGCTATTTGTTTATTATGCAAGTAATTTCTTTGGTTCTAGGGGTTCGGGTCCTAGACATGGTTTGCTTTGAATTGGTTTCGGTCTGCTTCTCCGGTCATTATACGTTCAAGCCCAGCACTATTTTTTGTTCGCCTCTTTTGTGTCATCCTTGTGATGTTTTATTCTGTGTTTCCCCATGTTCTCCTTTTGTGTTATATTGTTTATCCCCGTTATCCTCTTCCGTCCAACCTCTCTTTCAAGTCTACATATTCGGCCATTGCAACTTATATTTATGTCGTCGTTTGTAGCTTTTAATTTGCTAGATGATAATGAATTCCGGGATTGCCTTATCAATATTGAAAGCCGTCAGGCTCCCGGAAATTTAAATAACACACATTTTATGATTCTCGAATTAACGTTGGATGACAACGATTTAACTCCCGATTTCAACACATCAAAATATTTCACTATTAATCAACTTAAATCATACTCTTCTGAAAATTTGAACGATCAATTCTCCATATTCCATTGGAGTATAAATAGGAATTTCGAATCATTAAAAATTTGATAACTTTCCCGAACCTCTATCGATTATCGGTCTAACTGATACTTAGATAACTGAATATCAGCACCAAAATTTATTTTCTTTACATTCTTATAGATTTTAATCAAACCATAGAACACAGCGCCATGCATGAGAGGTGTAGCTTGTTAAATTTACTCTTTTAACCGATTGTTTAGAATATCTTTTTCTCCAAATAAAAAATGGCGGGAATAAGGATATTATTATTGGTGTAATTTATAGACCTCCAAATTCTAATCTTGATTCATTCCTTTATTTGTTAAAAAAATCTACAGGATCCTCGCTTGCGCAACAATTATTGTTGCGCATTAATAATTAGACAGTCTAAAAAGTCACCCATCTAGGCCTACTCCCAAGTTTCTTGATAATCACTTAGCAGCTTCTTTCATGCCTCTTATCTCTAGGCCCACTCGATTGACGGATACTTCTGCCGCTTTAATTGATATTTTTACAAATGTATACTCGTCACCTAAAGCTGGCGTTATGATTTCTGATATTTCGGATCACTTCCCCATTTTCACTCATTTTCATTAATCACCGAAATGATTAATGAAAACGAAATGCCCAGATTTACTCCACCACCTTAAAGTCGTCATATCACAGAAAATACTATGAATAGACTAGCTCTGTCTTTGAACAGAGAAACATGATCAGATGTTTTTAATCAAAGTAATGTTGATGAACCATTTGATAGTTTTATGAATATTTTGCAAAAAAAAAACATTGATGAAACAATTCCTTTTACAAAAAAGAAAATTATATACATGTACAAAAATCCTGCTGAGCTTGTTACTGCCATATTTTACCTAATTATATTTGATATTGTAATGTTTTCTGAACTGATTTTTATCCCCCGGCAATCTGCACAATTTTTATTTTTAGATCAAATGAATGTAACAGTTAACTCTAATGCATGTATATACTAAATTGTAATTCGTGCCGATGCCTATCTTTCTTGCCATTATCTCATCGACCACACATCTCACCTTTTATTCTCTTCGTTGACTTACTCTTGGTAATTTTTTATCACTTACTGCTATATTTTACAAGGTTAAAACCAGCTTTGCGTCCATATTTTCCTTTTTTTTACTCTCCCCTTTCTGTTGGTCTTCTTTCCATATTTTCCCTTCACATTCCCCTCCTTTACCTTTCCTTTCTGTCTCTTTCCACCCACTCTCTTCCCTTTTCCACTCTTTAAATCATTCACCCTATCTCATCCTCTCTTTCTTTCTCTTCCTTTTCTCATTTGCTTTTTATATTCACTGTTTCCCGTAATTTTGGTTTCCTCTCACTACCTCTCTCTCTCTTCTTTTTTTTTTCTTTATTTTTGTCCCCGTATTACATGGTTATACATGTAATATATCATTTAATGCCCTAGCTGCGATCTGTTCGAATTGCACCTTCACACTTTTTGACGTTTGTACATGCTTCATCGATCAATGTGTTACTTTTCAAAGTGTTTTTTTTCAGTGTTTTTGTTTTCCTGGTATATCTTTTATGATTGTGTAATATGATTATCGGTTGGTTGTATTTTTTTGCTTATATTTCATATGTATAATATTGTACTTTGCCTTTGTATACACTGTACACTGGATTTTTCAGTCTTTGGACTGTTTAGCCAGTTTTCTTGATTGAATAAAATACCATACCACTACTACTACTTCCTTGGATTTCTAAATCTCTCTTACGATCAATAATAGGAAAAATAATCTCTATTACAAATACAAGTCTAACCCTTGTCAAAAAAAAATCATGAGAAATATAAATATACATTCTACAAAAATACATTGACCAACTTATTAAGAAGTGCCAAACAATCTTATTATTCCAATCAGCTAAAAAAAAATGTAAAAATGACATTCAAAAGACATGGAGAGTTATAAACAGTGTATTAAATAAAGACACAAAGAGCAAACATACAATCAACAAAATAGTATCTGAAATTGAGAAATTCAAGATAGCAAAGAGATATGTATTGGTTCCAACTTAGCTCAAAGAATTCCTGCATCTGACTTTCCCTTTACAAGGTTTCTTAAAAATTTTATATCAAATTCTTTATTTTTATTCCCCACGAACACAAAGAAAATTTTTGAAATTGTTAACAATCTCCCGAACAAAAGAGTTCGGGATTTGATAATATTGATAATATATTGCTAAAAAAAACATTATTTAACAAATCACGCCACCTCTTGTTCATATTTGTAACATTTCACTCTCCAATGGATCAGTATTATCGGATGGTCTAATACCACTTGATCGGGCACTTGATCTACTTATTAGTTCGTCCACCTTCACATAGTTTAAAGGACAAGTCCACCCCAACAAAAACTTGATTTGAATAAAAAGAGAAAAATTCAACAAGCAAAACACTGAAAATTTCATCAAAATCGGATGTAAAATAAGAAAGTTATGACATTTTAAAGTTTCGCTTCATTTCACAAAACAGTTATATGCACATCTCGGTCAGTATGCAAATGAGGGAACTGATGACATCACTCACTCACTATTTCTTTTGTATTTTATTATACGAAATATGAAATATTTTGATTTTCTCATCATTGCCATGTGAAATGAAGTTTCATTCCTCCCTGAACACGTGGAATTCCATTATTTTAACATTTTGTGCTTCAGGCAAGGAGGTCCTAATCATCAAATTCGTAAAAAATGAAATATTGTATAATTCAAACAATAAAAAACAAAAGAAATAGTGAGTGAGTGACATCATCGACTCTCTCATTTGGATGTAACTGGCTCGTTCATATAACTATTTTGTTAAAAATAAGCGAAACTTTGAAATGTCATAACTTTCTTATTTTACATCCGATTTTGATGAAATTTTCAGCATTGTGCTTGTTGAATTTTTCTCTTTTTATTCAAATCAACATTTTTCTGAGGTGGACTTGACCTTTAAACTCATTTAGTCTACAACCAGTTCGTCTAATATCCAATTCGTCTAATTCCCAATTGGTCTAATATCCAATTGGTCTAATTTCCATTTGGGCTAATAGCCAGTTGGGCTAATTTTCACTTGGTCTAATATCAAATTCGTCTAATTCCCACTTGGTCTAATATCCAATTAGTCTTATGAGCAGTTGGGCTAAAACCATTTAGTCTAATTTCCAGTTGGTCTAACAACACTTGGTCTAATTTCCACTTCGGCTAATTTCCACTTGGTCTAATTTTCATTTCGTCTAATTGTCACATGGTCTAATGACCGTTTGGTCTAATTTCCACTTGGTCTAATTTCCATTTGGTCTAATTTCCACTTGGTCTAATATCCAAATGGTCTAATGACCACTTGGTCTAATCGCCATTTGGGCAAATCGTCACTTGGTCTAATTTTCATTTGGTCTACATGTAATTCACACTTGGTCTAATGTCCATTTATTCTAACATAACATCATTCATTATTATTCATTTGATCTAGAATTAAAAATGGTAGTGGATAAATACCATGCATCAGTTAATACATGTCGCCAGGATCCGGAGGGGGAGAGCCGGAGTAGGGCTGGTGGGCGCAAAACCTCACCGTGAAAGACTATCGATGACGAGATAGTCGCTCATTAAATTAATTATTCTAATCATATATAATTCTTATAATTAAGCCTACATATCGATTATAGATGATTATGAAAGTGATATCATACTCATAATCATTACATCACCGCATGCACATTTACAGAACAATAATTTGGGGACCGTGTAGCTTATAATGGTCGAATGGCGGGGTTTTATTCAGAATAACACTATTATGAAAAAAGGAACGAAAATATAATGTTTGTGTGGATACGTATCTGGTAAACATGTTTATGCCTCTTTTAGATCATTGCTTTCCACCATTACTATACGGACGGTACTTGAACTTGATGGAAAATAAGCAATAGCTATGCAGTTTGGGGGATTCCATAAGTTACAAAGCCATTAGATGATGTAATTTTGTTATATTTTGTTTAGTTATTCCAATAGTTTGGAGGCAAATAAAAAACCAGGGGCATGTTGCACGACGAGATGAGCCATACGTAGGAAAGTCCTAGGACCATTCTTCCGAGATATAGAAAGATTGGCGACAAATCAACGCTTTCCGTTTCACGAAGGCAATATAGCCTTCCAAGTCCGCGACATCGTTTGATATCGATAGTATCGGAAAAATATATAGTAAGTAATGTACCATTACTTCACTGTAAAAAAAAATTAGCAGAAATTACTTCATAAAATTGTGGCAAAAAATTGCCTTAATTTTTTCAAGTATTTATGACTTTGGCAGTTTTAAGTAAAATTTACTTATTTTCTTTGCTTCCATTTTACTCAAGAAAATTAAGTTACAATAACTTAATTCAATTAAGTAAAACAATCACTAAAATATTTGAAAATATCAAATGGTCCCACTTTTGGTGGCATCATTTTCATTTTATACATGTTTTATCCAAATATTAGACTTTGTGAATTGTCACTTACCTGTACATGTATAGGTACTGACATTGATATTTATACGCGATCGTTTCATTCTTACAAATAAAACAGTGAGAATAATTTTCTGCTAAATGACTATTTAATGTTGCCTTTTCTTTGATTCAACAAAAGAATACAATAGTTAGCACACCCTTATCCAAAACAATTTCAAACACAAATAGAAATGACAGTTATTAAAAAAAAAAAAACATTTACTTGCTCTAATGAATATTCATGCATTATTTAAATAATTGCCTAATAATAATCTTTGCCTAATTGAGTTAGATTTACTCAATCAAAGCAAGCTATCAATACGTGAATTTTCTTAAATGTATATTGAACCCAAATAAATCAAGTAAATCAAGTAAATTAAAAGACAAGTTGAAACTACTTAAAAACAACGAAAAATAATTACAAATTGTAAATTCTACTTAAATACATTAAGTGTTAACTACTGATTCAATGTTTTTTTTTTACAGTGTTTGAATTTGAACTGAATGATTAATAAATATTATTACCAAAAAAAATGTAGTCTTTATCGCCACTTGAACCTTTTATTTAGGAATGACGACTTTTCATGAAATCATATATTTCAATAAATGGAGATCATATAATGTTTTATTTATTACTGATTGTAGAATTGATGTATGGAGCTTACTTTATGAGGTAAAACAATAAAAAAATCATAGATTCACAAACATAACTGGATAGAATCGAAATTTTCATTATTTCCCTTATCTAGAACACGAAGCCCTTTTAGAAACACCTTTCATTGATATTTCAGCGAAAGAGACCCTTGTCCGACATAAAAATTGATGTAACTAAGTAATTTCGACATAGGACAGCATTGATGAATGAAAAACCAATTGAAATTTATACTGTATCTTGTCTCCCCCCATGGACAATGATTCTTCCAATAGTTTCTCTAGAATTGAGTGAAGTTCTGAATAAACAACAAATTAAAACAATTAACGTAGCTTAGAACTTATAGGAAGTAAATGGTCAAATCAGTTGCATATATTCACAGATGGGTCAAAAGTTCCAAACGATGGAACAGTCTCCACTTCCTTCTATATGTACCAGCTTTCTCCATCCATGAAGCAAAAAGGATGGTGAACCATACATCATCATTCAGAGCTGAATTAGCAGCCATCGTCCTTGCCCTCAACTGGCTGGAGGATATCGATGTATACGTCGGAATTGTGATTTTCTCTGACTCATTGAGCGCATTACAGGCCATAAAAGAAGAAAAGGATATACCCTTTGTCACGGAAATTATAATTTTAACTACTAAATTAAACTATCAAGGGAAACACATCCACCTTGAATGGATCCCTAGCCATTTTGGTCTACATGGGAATGAAATGGCAGATCATTACGCCAAAGCTGCACTACAAAACAACATTGAAATATTTAATAAACTATCTCTCTCTGAAATAAAGAGTATTATTACGGATAAGTATATCACCCTCTGGCAAGATAGGTGGAATTCATCGCACACCTTTTTGAGACAGGTACAACCTGCCGTTAACAAACCATATTTGTGTTTTTTAACAAGATTTGAGGAGAGTATTGTTCATAGATTAAGACTGGGAGTAGTAGGTTTGAACGAAGATCTTTTTAAATTGAAAATGCATCCAACAGGATATTGCAATAATTGTAATGGGTGTATTGAAACTGTAAATCATTTCCTCACTGAATGCCCAAAATACATTATAGAAATGTCTATGTTACTTGTCGAAACCAATATAACTGATATTAAGGAAATAATGACATTACTGAAAAGTGCACAAAACAAAATGCAAAAGTCAATCGTCCGCTTTGTTTTAAGGACAAAGCGATTGTTTGAGAAACGGTAAATCTAGGTAGCTAGCTATGCAGAATTTTAGTTGCTATCTTGTTCTCTTCTTTATCAGTTAGTTAATTGTCTCATGATTATGAAATTAATATTTCACTGAGAAGATTTTTGTCATCAATGCAAGACTTCTCTGAGGTATTACAAAATGTAATGACTTCGTGGCCACCGCTCAATAGCGAAATGATTTTTAGAAATATATTTCCTTTGCAGTCATTTACTTAATCATATCTTACATATATATATATATACTATATATTTGAAAATATATGTATATAATTGTGTGGGTATATGCATGTATATATATCAGCTATTGGAAGTTATATAACTATTGCAATTATTATTCATTAACTTAATCAGTCGCGCGTTGGATGTACACACGATATAATTATGTTATAATACTTTTTTCATCTCTAACCGCCCACAATATCTTGCAACTAACCTTGGATGATCGGTCGCAAAGCATCCCACACTACAGTATATAATTTACTAAACTGTCAATATTATGCAATGTGATAGATTATGTTTTATCTTTGTTAAAGCTTTGACTTTAAGAAAGAAGAAGGAAAACATCTCCCTGTGTCTTGCTGGGTTTTTTTTTTTTGCAAAGGAGGGAGAGAAAGATAATTTAATAGTTATGACAAAAAAATATAAATTAAAAAGTAATAGAAACAAAATTAAAATAATAAAATAACCACCCAAGTGTATTGACAGCATTTGCTGGATTTCATGTTTGAAGGCTCTTTTTCCATACAGACAAGTGTCAATCGACTGACTGAGGGTCACAAGGAGGAGGAAGGGCTTCCTCCCACAAGGGCCCCTTTTATTTTCCATGTAGGTAGGTTAAAGGCGTTGGTCCCCTGGAAAGATCAAACCTCAAGATGTTGATGGACCTGAATCCACCGACGGGACAGCCGTAACCCCGTAACTCTGGTACGGGTGTAGGAGGGGGCTCTTCTTTCTTTGCCTGTCTCTCTTTCAGTCATGTCAAATCAGTTTTTTCCCTATCTTATCACTTCTTGATCACATAAATCCTTTCTATCTCCGTCTTTCCTTTATGTTAAAACGTTATCCCCTCTTGTTAGAATGATTTTCTTTTATATTTCATAGATCGTCGATCAACAACCTTATCTTTTTCGGGAAGTAATCCCCCTATTGTTTGCTGATATCTTATTCCTCAGTTTTTTGTTTCATATGTATTTAAATGTGTTTTTTTTTTTGTGTGTTTTTTTTTCATAGAAAAAAAAAAGGAATGAATATACAAGAAATAATAAAAAAGTAATATAAAAATAATAATAATAAATAAAATTGTTACCCTACTTTTCATACAGTGGGTGGCAAAAATAGTCAATAATGACTTATTGCCAAATAAAAACAAGGAATGGAATGGAATGGTTGGGGGTATTTACCATCATAACATTGAAAGTCTAGTTCATGAAGGGTATAAGTATCATGCACTGATCGTCTTGCACAAGTCTTCGGTCACACGATCGAAGGTCAAATGTCATTTAGGGTCAATGAACACAGTATTTTATCATCATATGAATGGTACGTGTTTTCTTTTGTCATTTTCAAAGACAGCACTGCTGCTACATTGAATCACGTAAAGCAGGATAGACTGCCAGAGGCGCTCTACTTGTTTTGTTTATCAATTTGGTTTTGAAAATTGTTTTATAATGTTTTGGTGAATTTATAAGAAAATTAAGATTTCACTTCAGAGTAATCAAGTCTAACTGGTCATTTGCTATTAATTTTAATAAATATTTTCTAGGTTAAAGTTTATTTCAGGTCAATACACTTGTCTTAATTTAGTTATGGTAACTTCCGTTGGAATTCACAATTCACTTGCGACGGATCTCTGTTGTTGGATACCGGTTTTCTACTTTTTCATTTGACGTCTCGGGGATACCGTATCGCGTGCTCGAGAACAACGCAACAGGTACCGCCGGTAATGGTTAACGCATAGAGATATATACTAATATCTCTATGGGTTAACGTTACTTCGGCCAAATATTTGAAGCTGTAAAGCATGTAAAGTGACTTGTTTGAAGGTGGTGTCTGTGACTGTGTCTGGCGTCTCTTTGAGTGAGTAAAACATGTTTATTTGGTAGCTTTCTCATTTTCATGTGGCTGAAAGTTGACTTTTGAGTTGCGTACCGGTATGGTCGCAGCGGCACGAGATCGGGGCGGTGGTGGCCCCGCGCCTGGCGGCGGTGCGCGGATCGGCTGCTGCCTGCCAGCTGCCTTCATGATGCCGCTGGCCTGGTATTATAATTCGGGGGCCCGTTTGTTTCTGAAGCTGAAAGAAGTGAAGACTGTATGTCCACGGAGTTCCGGCTCTGAAATTTTTTACTAAACCTGTTTCATGAATGAATGGCTTCCTAGTAGTATGGCAGTGTATCCTATTACCAGACACCTTTATTTCAGTGCTTTAAAAATGACAACTAGAGGTAGAGGAACAATCAAGAAATATTTGCACTTGCTAATGGCAAATGCTATTCCAAATATTATGAAAATTATGAATATGATAGAATTATTTTATATTTACCAACCGTTTTCTTTGCATCGCAATTGTCACATACCCCTCCACGAAAAACAGTTATTTTCGCGCGCGACAAATCACATTCACATCATGATTCCGGACGGGTAAAGATATTCTTCATTATAATTAATGATGTAAGGTGTGTGAATTTTTCTTCATATAGGATCATATCATGCATACATTCTAACTAAGCTTATGTTGTTTTTTTTCACATCAAATCTGAGCAGATGTTGGTAATAAATTCGTGTTTGATAAATTTTATTTTGACTTCTTAGCTGCATGTTCCATGGCACTTTCCAATACTATGCTCGTTCGTATTGTAACGCTCATCAGGTTTGATGAGCTGTCGATCGACGGCTCTAGTCACGGTAAACCTCGCGTACGGTATACCTCGAGTCTAGCCGTCGACGATTAACCACAATACACCACACTTCATCATTCGATCAAAGGAGCGGACGAGACTGAAATTCTGCAAAATCAGGCCCATTTTTCCATCAGAAATATATCAATTGTTAATGCAAAACTACCTTCTTCTTCTTCTTTGTAGTCTGCTTCCTTCAATCCTGAAGATTCTTGCAGAACTTGGTGAAGTGTGTGTCACAAGGGTAAAGTGCATGTGCCAAATATATACATGGTGCGAGTAAAAACAGGTATGGATCTAGCTGTTGTTGCCTTTCGTCAGTTGCAGACGAAAGGCTTCGGTTGATGGGGCTGTCACAACATTTACTGGGAGAGTGTTCCACATCTTGATGGTTCTGGGGAAGAAGGAGCATACCTTATATGATATTTTAATCATTTTCTGTCATTTTAGAGATAAATAAGGTAAAAGTTGGATTTTTTCGCCTTGTTTTAGCAATCTTGTTCTATGTATTGCTCTGTGAAATTGAATAGCGGAAGTCTTACGGTACGAAATTGTTTTCGTACGCAGTACTATGCGCGTCCAGAATCATGATAGTGTCCGGTAATACAATACGTAACTATAGTAACTAACGTTAGACAGCTAGCAGCAGCCGTCTACTCACACGTATTGCGAGGTTATACTATTACTAGTAACACTCACACAAGCATGCGAGGTTAGTTGTACTAACCTCGCACAACGCATGTCATTTCATAATGAATTTTGACGTTTTCATTCATCACACGAATGTGAGAGAATGAAACACGCCAAAATCTTCACAATATACTAAATTTATTTATCTAAATCTTATCATATAATTTAATTTTAAAAATGTGCTCGAACGTATTTATAAAAAGGGATTTTAAACGCTTACCTCAAAATCTCAGTCAAGATACTCCGTCCGATCCTTAATACTGCGGTGGAAATTACGCAAACAACAATCGAAATGCAAATTTTTCCTATCGAACAGTCTAGATTCAAGTCGTCGGCGCATAATAGGAAATTGTACCAAAAAATCAACAGGTTGCATCTCACGTATAATCGCTGATGGCGCTACATCATAAAATAACACTGAACAGCTAAAAAAATGCGGAGCGCCTAGAACGCAACCAGCAGTACAGCTGATCTGACGTAAACGACGTAAACAAGCAAGTTTATTAAATAATATCGCGCGCCCTCTCTGTGCGTATAGAGAAAACCAGCGAATTAGCTCCATGCCTGCTTCGATATCAAGAAAAATCATCGATATAAAGTACCAGAAAGACAGAGAGGAAATGAAATTGGCTTCATATCGTTTAGTAAGTTTCATATCCAAAGCTTACTTGATTTAAAATGTAGATATATTTCTAATTTTTACAAAAGAGGAATAAACTTATTGCAAATGCCATGCCAGTGGTTATCCTGTGCAAGGCGGCGGTAATGTACCCGTGGGTGTACTAGTAACAGCCCTCTGTTTCGAGGAGTTTTTTAACATTTTTATTTTTTTTCTTTCTCATACACAGACGGCGCAAAGCGGGCCAGAGCCCAGGAGTCGACCGTGCAAAACAAGGGAGACAATGGGGTAGATTGGGGTCTCAATACAATAGTAATCTTAATAAAATGTGGAAACAGAAATTATGCACTTACCACGATTAGATCTATATGGATGAAGGTCTATCGTGACACACAAATCCTGACATCGAGGCACAGACTGGAACCTAAAAAAACCGAAAAGTTCTGTCGCGATACCTCTCCTTTCAAAATTCAAAAGAAAATGGCCGATCAAGAGAGAGGCTATATATTTTTTTTTTAGGTTAAGTTAGACCCCAATCTACCCCAGTCCCATGTCTCCCTTGTTTTGCACGGTCGACTCCTGGGCTCCGGCCCGCTTCGAGGGCAGGAGCTCCCTGGGTTAGCTATCGTGCAGCCACCATTAGGGGATTAACAATGCAAAACTCCCCCGATTTTTGTCTTTACTTCACATAAATATATAAAAAGAACTGGACCAAAATAAAGATTTTTATTCCGTTATGGCCTGAAATGCACCAAAACGGGGAAAAAAAATAAACTTAAAAGGGGAAAAAACAATGACTTACTTAGGCTGGCGCACAACTCCCACTTCCCTAAGCCAGGGAGCTCCCTGGCTTAGGAGACCCAGGAGTCGACCGTGCAAAACAAGGGAGACACGGGACTGGGGTAGATTGGGGTCTCAATAGTAATCTTAATAAAATGTGGAAACAGAAATTATGCACTTACCATGATTATATGGATGAAGGTCTATCATGACAGACAAATCCTGACATCGAGGCACAGACTGGAACCTCAGAAAAACAAAATATAGCCTCGGTCTCGATCGAAGGCCAATTTTTTCGGTATCCTTTTTTTTTTAGATGTCAAATGTAATACATGTATACCATTGCTTTTTTCCTCTCTTTTCAACATGAACTATTTTTTTTCAAAGTGATTTTATCTTGCCTGCCATGACCGAAATTAGTGTGTTGATATGCCATTTGAATGATTTCCTCTCATATATTGTCATGTGACCATGGCACAAAATAAAAAAGGGAATCATCGAATCACTGAAATTAATTGGAAAGAAATAAAGAAGGCAGGAAGGAAGGAAGAAAGAAAGAAAGGAAGGAAGAAAGGAAAGAAGGAAGGAAGGAAGAAAGAAAGAAAGAAAAATACAAGAAAGAAAAAGAAAAGGAAAGGAAGGGAGTGTGAACAAATGGGTGAAAGAAAGAATGAAGGAGAGAAAGAAAAGAGATGAATGAAGAAGAAAGAAAAAATGAAAGGGAAAAATGAAGGGAAAAATAAAAAAGTGAAAAGAAAGTTAGGATAAAAGGATGAAAGAAAAAAAAAGGAAAAAAAAAGGTTTCCTTCATTCTTTGAAATAAATAATGCAAGAAAAAAGGAAAGAAAAAGAAAGGAAGGGAAGAAAAAATGAATGAATGTTCAAAAGAAAACAGAGAGAAAGAAAAAAAGTAAAAAGGAGAGTAAGAAAAAAAGGAAGATGAAAGAATGAATGAAGGAAAGAAAAATGTTTCCTTCATTCTTTGAAAGAAAGAAGAAAAACAGGAAGGGAGGAAGGAGGGAAATCGCAAAAAAGAAAACAAAGAATGAAAGAGAGGGAGGAAAGAATGAAGGGAGGAGAGAATGAAAAAAAGAAAGAAAATAATGGGAGGAGAGAAAGAACAAAAAGAAAAGGGAGAGGAAGAGAAAGGGAAGCAAAAAAAATTAAGGAAAGAAAGAATGAATGAAATAGAAAAGGAAATTAAAAAAAAAAATATAAGAGAAAGAAGGAAAGAAAAAAAACAATTAGTGACTTAAAGAAGGAAGGAATTAAGAAAATAAATGAACAAAGAGTGTAAGGAATGCTAGGAAATAAGAAATAAAGATATATGGAATGGAAAAAGGAATTCAGGAAGGATATGATGAAGATGAAGGAATGGAAAAAAGGAGAAAAAGAAAAATCAGGAAGGAAGGTATAAGAAAGAACAAAGTAAGGGGGAAAAGAAGGAAAGAATGAAGCAAAGAGAGAATGAAAGCAAAGGAATGGAAGAAGGAAAGAAGAAAGAATGAAAAGAAAAAGGAGAGGAAGCTTAGGGAGCAAAAGAAAAATTTAGGGAAAGAAAGAAAAGTAAACAGAGAGAGAGAGAGAGTAAGGATCAGGAAAGAATGCTAGGAAAGATTGGAAATAAAGATAGTTGGAACAAAAAAAGGCGAGCAGGAAGGATAGAAGAAAGAGCAATAGAAAAGAAAGAAAAATGAAAGAAAGAGGGAAAAAAGTTCAAACTTCAAGCAAACAAAGAAAAATGTAAACATCTAACAATAATCTTACTAATATTTGGTTTTTTTAAATGTTTTTAAAAATTGTTAGAAAACGAAAATGTTTTAGAAATGAATAAAATTTCAAAGTGAAACATCAAACGTAAAAATTAGGTGAAACATGGCGGCATCACACGTACACAGGCATCTCTCTTCCCATTACATGTTCGCACCGTACTGATAACAAGACTCAAAACAAAAGGTGAAACAACTAGACCAATCTAGTAATGAAACTCAAAAACAAGCTCCTCCGATTACATCACCTAATCAGTAATCTGAGAATCCATATACATTTAAAATAAATTTCCCGCCGATTTTGTGATTATTTTAGTGGATAAAACTGTTAATCATGTGAGATTGTCCACTCTGATTTCAGAGTTTGCAAAGTACCACTGCCCCGATCCTGCATGCATGCCTGCCTGCCACACACAGGCAGGAGGCCATGCCACGTGCAACAGCTAGTACATGTATGTATGCTGACTTTGCGTGTGTGTGTGTGTTTGTGTCTAGATCAAAGAATCAAGCGCAAACTGGCTTGCAATTTGAATTGAGGGAAGTTGTTAACTTTGTTTTTACTCTCTCTCTTCTGTATTTTTGCTTGTGAAAAATGGGAGAACTTTGTAAACTTTAATTTCACAGTGAGAAAGGGCATGACCGATTTTGAAAAAAGGGCACGTCTGCCAGCCTTTTTGGCAGTGAATTGTTCCTTTTTTT
Organism: Lytechinus pictus; assembly: GCF_037042905.1. NCBI lineage: Eukaryota > Metazoa > Echinodermata > Echinoidea > Temnopleuroida > Toxopneustidae > Lytechinus > Lytechinus pictus. Next base: position 28,308,708 of record NC_087258.1, on the reverse strand, counting down.
AAAGGGCATCACGGCCAGTTATAGGGGCATCGACGGCCTGGCCGTCGATTAATTTAAGCCCTGTTTAAGGTCAATGAATTTTGGCCAAGTTGGGGGTATTTGTTGAATTACCATCATAACTTCGAAAGTTTATGAATCTGATTCATAAAACTTAGACAAAAGAGTAATGGGTCATGCCATGCCAATTCACCCAATGGATGTGCAATTTTGCACCCGACCCTCTCAGAATTTGTTGTAATTTGGTATACATAAAATTCACCATGGCCCACGCACAAAACCAAATAAAATTAGTCCAATCGGTCCGTCGGTTCTCGCGCTACAGCCCGCCCTTTTCTCCTTGTTTTGACAAAAATGGGCGTGACCTTCAACTTTCAATGGCCATTGCGTCGTAACGTGTTGACCAATTTTCACGAAACTGGTACCATGCAAAAGGAAATTCAGAGAGGAATCCAAAACATGCATCAAATAATGTATTTGAGCGATTTATAAGGTCATGACCTTTGACCTTTACTTTGACCTTGAGTTTGACCCCCGGACAAATAATTTTTTTACTTGATTTTCGTGTATGTTAATTATTAGTATGATATTGACAAAATATGTTAAAACCAATAATGATATTTTATTTCTTCACCTTTTAAAACTTCCAAAGATACCAATTATCTGATCTGAAATTTCACACTGGTCCCACATACTGATATTCATGTTAGTAAATTGTTTACCAGTCCCATGATACATGATTTCTTCCAATCTTAAGTTACAGTATGCAAACACATGAAAAGAAATTAAGCTCATCAGTTAACTAATGAAATTAAACATTTATGCTCATGAATAGGTATCTGTTTAGGCATTTTGATGTTGGGCAATATATAATAATTCATTATTAGAAAACTGCTGGGAACTGCAATATCTTGCTTTCTAGTCAGGTGTACTCCCCCAAAGTGGATACATCCTTCAGATCCTTGAAGCATCATACATTCTTGATGATGATGATGATGTTAGAGATGGATGATCGATTGGAGAGATAATATTGTTGCTAGTTAGCAACAATATCCAGCAGGTACAATTATCCATCTTTACACTGCTCCCATATGGAAAAACACAGTGTGTGACTTTTTTTTCAAATTTTTTTTTTCAGAAAAGTAGTCAGTAAGCCACTTTTTTCACATGACACATCCAGTTTTCCTAATTGCTTTCTGAATCTACATTTTGCACAAGATAAGATATTAAGCATTAACTTTTTTTATAAGTCTTTATGTTTTGAGATATTGGTGTAAATGTAGATTTTAAGCAAATTCTCAGTTTCCCATGGAAAATGCAGTACCCACAGATGAAGAACATATTAATTAAAATTATTTTGATCAGGGCGCCCTCTGTGTGTCTAAGGTATTATTTTCCCCTTTATACACAATGACAAATTATTTCATGGTTAATGAAGCAAGTGATAATAAAACCGAATGGAATTTTGGTCCATCTGTAGATACATGTACTGCGTCTTTCCATGGAGAAACCGAGCATTCACTTCGACTTTCCCAGAGTAGGCCTATCTACGGTACATTTCTTTAATATAAAAAAAATAATATATATATATATATATTTGTTTTGGGAGCCTTAAATAGGCATATACTCAACAATTTGATGATTAAGGAATACTAAGAAATAAAATAGTTTTGAGCAGCTTTGGAAAAACACAAAATGCTTAAAGGAGAATGAAATTCTTGGAGCAAGTTAGCTTTTGTGAAAGCAGAAAAATCAAAGAATAAGATTAACAAAAGTTTGAGTAAAATAGGACTAGCAATAGAAGAGTTATGAGCATTTGAATGTCGAGATCACTAGTGCTATGGAGATCCTCCAATTGGCAACGCAACCAAGATCTATGATATCACAGATGAACAACTCTCCCCTTTTGGACACTGAAAATATACCCCAAAACATCTCTTTTTGCTCATTTTAATCATATGACAAACGATTCATCAATGATATAATGTTGTGAAACCTCTGTATTTGTCCTCTCATAAAGAGAAAGAGAACACCTCACCTTGTGATAGATTCTATAAAAGTGAGAATATAAGTGAAATAAGTACTAAAGCAATGAGGGAGTTGTACGTGTGTGACATCACATATCTTGGTCGCATTGCCAATGGGAGGATCTACATGGCATTAGTGAACTCAATATTCAAATGCTCATAACTTTCTTATTATTCATTCAATCTTCCTCAAACTTTCAACAATATGTTTCTTTGATTTGTCTCTTTGATATGGATTCAGCTGGTTTCAAGGGTTTCATTCTCCTTTAATATCTCAACTTATGCAAAATGTAGATACTGTCTTTTTTTCAATGGGGAGGCAGTGAAAAGGATACCTGCTGGGTACAATATTATCTGTCCAATTGATCATCCATCTCTAGCATCATCATTATAAAGAATGTATCCAATGCTGATGCTTCAAGGATCTCAAGGATGTTTTCACGTTGGGGGAGTATAGCTGACTAGAAAGCAGGGTATTGCAGTTCCCAGCAGATTTTGAGTTATTATATATCGTCCAACATCAAAGTGCCTAAACAAGTACCTACATGTATTCATAAACATAAATGTTTAATGTTTCATTTATCAACTGATAAGCTTAATTTCTTTTCATGTGTTTGCATACTGTAACTTAAGATTGGAAGAAATCATATATCATGGGACTGGTAAACACTTTACTAACATGAATTTCAGTATGTGGGACTAGTGTGAAATTTCAGATCAGATAATTGGTATCTTTGGAAGAGTTTTAAAGGGTGAAGAAATAAAATATCATCATTGGTTTTAACATATTTTGTCAATATCATACTAATAATTAACATACACGAAAATCACGTTAAAAAAATTATTTGTCCGGGGGTCAAACTCAGGTCAAAGTGAAGGTCAAAGGTCATGACCTTATAAATCGCTCCAATACATTATTTGATGCATGTTTTGGATTCCTCTCTAAATTTCCTTTTGAATGGTACCAGTTTCATGAAAATTGGTCAACACATTACGACGCAATGGCCATTGAAAGTTGAAGGTCACGCCCATTTCTGTCAAAACAAGGAGAAAAGGGCGGGCCGTAGAACGAGAACCGACGGACCGATTGGACTAATTTTTTTGTTTTGTGCGTGGGCCATGGTGAATTTTATGTGTACCAATTTACAACAAAAACTGAGAGGGTCGGGTGCAACCACTGGGTGAATCCAGATGGAATGACCCTAATCAAGTATCACTGAACATCCTATGTGAGTCTCAGGTCACATGACCAAGGTCAAAAGTCAATGAACTTTGGCCATACTGGGGGTATTTGTTGAATTACCATCATAACTCTGTAAGTGTATTGGTCTAGTTCATAAAACTTGGACATAAGAGTAATCATGTATCACTGAACATCCTGTACAAGCTTTAGGTCACATGACCAAGGTCAAAGGTCAATGAAATTTGGCCATGTTGGGGGGAATTGTGAATAACCATCACAACTCCAAAAGTGTTTGGATCTAGTTCATTAAACCTGGACATAAGAGTAATCAAGTATCACTGAACATCTCTTGCGAGTTTCAGGTCACATGACCAAAGTCAAAGGTCATGCAAGGTCAATGAACTTTGGCTATTTTGGAGGTAATTATTAGATTGCTGTCATAACTTTCAAAGTTTATACACTCCCCTCCAAAAGTTTGGGAACACCTGCCTTCAGTGTGTGTTTTTCGAACTTTGGTAGACTTTACTGAGGTTAAGCCTCATAGTACAGCTGTATTTTTGTTTTGAAGTGAAGGCTATACACCAGTGTACATTTTATCATTGATTCAAACAAATTCAAAGCTCTTAAGGGACGTGCAGCTGCCAAAGAGGGCAGGCTACCAGTCAAGATGGCATTCTCTAAAAAATGCTAACTTCTTTTAACATTGTTCTGTTTGGGGTTCTTTTCTGAATTTCTTCCCATTATTTTGTGAATGTTACAGCAGATGTCCTCAGAATTTGTTGCTCAGTATTGTTCATAAGACAGTTAATTTATGGAAATCTGCATCTTTATCTTGAAAAACATCTGAACTTCACAAATGCCTAATCCTTCTTTAAAGAAAATGCATGGAAGTGGAGTAGACATCAGTGCAATTTGAAATTTATGAATTCAAGTTATTCTGAGTTTTTTACACTTATTCCAGTGCACCTTCACTCATTTTGCCTATTCAGTTTTCTTAGTCAGAAGTCAGTCACAAAATTAAAATGGCTAAGACAAGACAGCTTTCTTTGGAAACACGTCAGTCAATTGTAGTTTTGAGGAAAGAATTAAGGCTACTCCATGCAAGAAATAGCCAGGAAACTCAAGATCAGTATCCATGCGGTTCACTACAGCCTGAAACGCAAAGAGGCCACTGGGTCTAAAGGGGACAGGAGACGAAGTGGTAGGCCAAAAACAACATCTCCTGCTGAAGATAAGTACATTCGGGTGAGCAGTCTGCACAACCGTTGTCTGACTTGCCCACAAATTACAGCTGACCTCAACAACACCCGTGAGATGCCTGTATGTTCTTCAACTGTTAGAAGACGTCTATGTGGAGCAGGGCTGATGGGCCGTGTGGCTTCAAGGAAACCACTCCTCAAATAAAAGAACCAGAAGAAAAGGCTTGCTTGGGCTAGAATGCATAAAGACTGGTCTTTGGAGCAGTGGCAGAAGGTTCTTTGGTCTGACGAATCAAAGTTCGAGGTGTTTGGCAGCAAGCAACGTACCTATGTGAGACGGTGAAAGGGAGAAAAGATGCTACCCCAGTGTATCAAGCCAACTGTGAAACATGGTGGTGGTAATGTCATGGTTTGCGGTTGCTTTGGTGCAGGAAAGGTAGGCAGCTAGCACAGTGTAGAGGGTATCCTCAACCAGCACGGCTATCATTCAATCCTACAGCGGAAGGCCATCCCTTCAGGGAAACGCCTGATCGGAGAAGGATTCGTTTTCCAGCAGGACAATGACCCAAAACACATGTCAAGATTATGCAAACACTACTTGAAGAAAAAGGAAGAGAAGCAAGTCCTGGAAATCATGGATTGGCCACCCCAGTCCCCAGATCTCAATTCCATCGAGTTTTCCACCGAATTTTCCATATCAGTGAAACACTGAGTATTGTTTAATTTTATTTGTGTGTCTGACTTCTGACTAGGAAAAGGAAAAATGAATGAAGTTGCACATGTTTTAGTGTAAAAGCTCTGAATAACTGCAATAACTGCATGTAATAAAAGAAGTTAGCATTTTGAGAGAATGCCATCTTGACTGGTAGCCAGCCATTTAAGAGGGTATAAATTTGTTTGAATCAATAACAAAATTCACACTGCAGTATAATCTTCACTTTAAAACAAAAATTCAACTATGCTATGAGCCTCAATATCAATAAAGTCTACCAAGTATATAAAAGCACACACTAAATGCAGGTGTTCCCAAACTTTTGGAGGGGAGTGTAGATATAGTTTATAAAATGTGGATATTGGGATAATCAAGTATCACTGACAAGTTTTAGGTCACATGATCAAGGTCAAATGTCATTTAGGGTCAATGAACGTCGTATTTTATCATAATATGAATGGTGGTTTTTTTAATAATTATCTTATAGTAGTTTTCAAAGTCAGCACTGCTATATTGAATCGTGTGATGCAGACGAGACTGCCAGAGGCGCTCCACTTGTTTATTAAGTGTTTTTTTTGCTTTTATTTTTCATAATAATTTGTCCTGCAACGGTCCCCTGGGGCCCGTTGCAGAAAGAGTTGCAATCAATCACAACTCTAAAAATCATGCGCAACTTCATTTTCAACCAATCAACAGCGTGCATTTTGGACTTGCGATTGATTTTTTGACTTGCGTTTAAACGCAACTCTTTCTGCAACGGACCCCTGGTGTAGAGCTTAGTTTTAAGTTGTAATATGCTTCAGTTTCTTTGACATTGTGATGTGGATGTTTGGGTCAGGGAAAAATTACATGTATAGGCCTATGGGGGCTGGGGGCGATTTTGCCCTGCCGCTCCCGAAATGGTAAAAATGTTTGTGGTGTGGATGAGTGGGCATGCCGGGCCGAGGGCAGGGAAGCGATCAATAAAAATAGGTTGTAATTGGGGGCTTAGCATTAATTCAAATTTTTTTTTTTACAGAATTTGGCGGACAAGTTATCTGTACTTGTCTGATCAGATCGACAGCAAACAGAAAAAGAGGAATACAGTATGGTGTCTTCTGCATCATGCATTGGAAGTACGTCGTGCACGTTTGACAACTTGCATTGGTTTGAATGAGGCAAATTCAGGGGCGAATTAAAAATAGGTAGGTACATAAATTTATTTCGCAAATAATAAAATCAGGATTTTAGTCTATTTTAACCCTGCCTAACATTCTTCATCCCTTCCAACTTTTCTTTATTTACCATAACCACCCACCCCCCCAAGAAAAGACTCATATTATTGCCCTCTTTGCCAATTGATATTGATTATTTAATCACAGTACTAGCAGTGTGATAGGGAAAGTTACATAGAAGCAACATTAGCCATTACATTGGAGTTTGAATTTTCATGAACTAAATTAATCATTTCAGACTGATTCAGAATGATTGTTGAATACATGTGTACCAGTTTTTAAACCACTTGATATGTTGGATGTCTCTGTCTCCAAAAGATACAGTGTTGTTTGAATTATACTCACAGGTTAAAATGATGGATAGGAACAGCAATGCATTCAATTCCCTTAGACCGTTATGTGTGGTGCTGATGAAAGAACAGACATTGGAAAGCATCCAGGCTGTAGCAAAGTACATCAAATATGTAGATAATGAGAGTCTTCAATCATTGCAACAATACATCTTATTTCCTCTCAGGATCCTTCTCAAGAACCAAACAAATCTGTAAGTTATAATGAACCCTTGAAACCATCAAATTCATAGAAAAGAGAAAAATCAAAGAAACAGATCAATGAATGTTTGAGGAAAATTGAATTGTTAATGAGAAAGATGTGAGAATAATATTTAGATCATGTTATATAGATCTTCCCAATGGCAATGCGACCAAGATCTGGGATGTTCTACACATACAACTTTCCCATCGGGGCGTCGTGGACTAGTGGTTAAGACCCTTGTCTTTCAATCTGAAGGATGTGGGTTCGATTCCCATCCATGGTGTGTTTTCCTTCTGCAAGAAATTTACCCACATTGTGCTGTACTCAACCCAGGTGAGGTAAATGTGTACCGGCAGGAAGTAATTCCTCAAAAATCTGTGAGCACAAGAATTGGTAGACTAGCTGAGCCGGGGTAACATAGGAGTGCCTTGAGCACTTCAAAGTCGGCACTGCTGCTATATTGAATTGCGTAATGCAGGCAAGACTGCCAGAGGCGCTCCACTTGTTTTTTGTTAAAACCTAGATAAATAGGATAAGATTACTTAGATAATATCTGGAAAAAAGAAGTCTTAAGAGAAATTGGCTGTTAGATATGCAAAAAATTGAAAATTTACATATTTTATTCATTAATATTAATGAATAGATATTTTATGATTTTTGTCTCGACGCATAGCAGAGTGAGACTATAGGCGTCGCTTTTCTGATGGCGGCGGCGGCGGCGTCGTCAACATCAAATCTCAACCAAAGGTTAAGTTTTTGAAATGTCATCATAACTTTAAAAGGTTATGGATCTGGTTCATGAAACTTAGACATAAGAGTAATCAAGTATCACTGAGCATTCTTTGTGAGTTTCAGGCACTGATCTCTCCACTAACTGGATATGCGGGGAGGGTCCTTTGTTTGAAGCCCGCGAGTTCTATTGTCCGCCATACCAGTTCCCCCAAAAGGAACGCGATCGCTCCACTAGCATGTGCATTGTGAGCGATACGCTAGCTGTCTGCACACTGAAGCTCTCATTGCTTTTCATACAAAACTTCATATATTTAAAGGACAAGTCCACCCCAACAAAAAGCTGATTTGAACAAATAGAGAAAAATCCAAGAAGCATAACACTGAAAATCTCATCAAAATCGGATGTAAAATAGGAGAGTTATGACATTTTAAAGTTTTGCTAAATCTCACAAAACAGTTACATGCACATCCTGGTCGGTATGCAAATGAGGGGACTGATGACGTCACTCTCTCACTATTTCTTTTGTATTCTATTATACAAGGCTCGACATTAGCGGTGGCCCGGGGCCACCAGAAATTCACCTCGGGCAACCATTATTGAAAAAATATTCAGTTTTTCAGAATAGCGCAATTTTTCTCCCCATTTTGCACGCATTTATCAACTTTCTACAGTTCAAATTGCAAGCCAGTTCGTCATGCGCCCTTTTTGTTGATCTACACACAAACACACACACAAAATTGGCCTACCGCTATATAGTCCGGTCTGTTAGCGTAAAAAACACCCTACTTGTGGACACAGTGGACAAAAGCATGATTTTTTCTCCAGACCTTTGTTTATGTATGAGAATTAAAAATGGGGTATGCTCCAAAAAATCTGGCTGCAGGAACAGTGAAAAAATGGGTGAAAATGTCAGAATTTATGAGTTTAGATTGGTCTGATATATAGACTAGCGCTAGTGCAAAACTCAATAGCAGTGCATTATTTTGCATTGGTTTAGTTCTTGAATTCAGACCCTTTTTGAACAGATATTTTGTTTGTCCTCACATCTCAATGCACTAAATATCTGAATGCAGATGCTAAACAAGCCGAAGGGTGGCGGTGGAGGGGGTTGAATGTTGGTGTGTATGTACATATTTTGGTCTTGGTGTAAAGATGTGCAAGACACATTTTTTGCATGTGTTGCCATGGTAACAGTGTATTATGGCAAAATAAGGTTACAAATCTTGCAGTTAGAACTACTTCCTCTGTTTTCATCCGATTCTCATGAAATTTGGCACACACATTGGTCTTGAGGTAAAGATGTCTAAGACACATTTTGTGTGTCTTTCGGAAATTTTGTTGCCATGGTAACAACATAACATTTGGTGAAAATTGGGGAAAAAACCTTACAATTCAAACTGCTTCATCAGTTTTAAATCAATTCTCATGAAATTTGGCACACACATTGGTATTAAACAAGCCGAAGGGTGGCGGTGGAGGGGGTTGAATGTTGGTGTGTATGTACATATTTTGGTCTTGGTGTAAAGATGTGCAAGACACATTTTTTGCATGTGTTGCCATGGTAACAGTGTATTATGGCAAAATAAGGTTACAAATCTTGCAGTTAGAACTACTTCCTCTGTTTTCATCCGATTCTCATGAAATTTGGCACACACATTGGTCTTGAGGTAAAGATGTACAAGGCACTTTTTGTGATTGTTTCAGAAATTGTGTTGCCATGGTAACAACATATTATATGGCAAAATTTAGGTAAAAATCTTGCAATTTGAACAACTTCATCAGTTTCAAACCAATTCTCATGCATGATATGGCTCACACATTGGCCTTGAGATAAAGATGTGCAAGAATCTTTTTTTTTTTCATTTGTCAGAGAGTGCATTGCCTTGATAACCACATATAGCCAGAAATGCAGGGAAAACTCATCAATTGTGGATCAATCTACTTCTCAGTTTTCAGCCTGTGCTCAGAAAAGTTTACACAAATATTCATTTTGGGTAAAGATTCACATTCAGTGTTAAAGGGGAATCCAGCCTTGGTCATAAAATGTTGTGTGGAAAAGGAGAAAAATAAGAATGGTGAAAGTTTGAAAGCAATCGGACAAGCAAATAAAGTTATGGCTGCTTTAAAATTAAGATCCCTAAGGCTACTAGTATGTAGATATCAAATTGATAATGGGTAAGTAAATTATGACAAGGGGTGAGGCCGCAAGGACAACTTTCCCATTGGCCTTGTACTTTGATTTTTGGTTTTCTCCTAAATTTCATTGGGGCCGTAATATAAACCTGTTAGTATAATGCTTTATGTCCTCATGAAAGAAAGATACAATTTGAAGTAAAACTTTTGAAAAAGACATTTTAGTCAATGAATTATTTCTGTACATGGAAGAGTGGTCCTTCCCTTACATCATTATGACATCACATGTGCGGCCAATTTGAAGTCTTCATGGGTATATAGTGATTACCAATGTTTACAACTTTTATATATTCACAACTTTCTTATGGTTTGTCCGATATTGTTCAAACTTTGACCTATTGTCTGATTTTTTCTTTTCCTCATAAAAACAAGTGTTTATTTGGTTTGGATTCCCCTTTAACATCATAAAATAGCGCAAGGTATTCATGGTATTAATCACCTTCAATAATATTTATAGGTTCTTTTTTTTTGGGGGGCGGAGGAGGTCCTTAAAAACTGACAACATTAAAATATAGAAGGTTAAAGGACATGGCCATTAGGAACTTAAACACTCTTAAAGAAAGCACCCCTTCCATTTTTTTTTTTTTTTTTTTTTTTTTTTTGGGGGGGGGGGGCCTTTAGAAAATTGCCACATAAAGAGTAAAAGGAAATAATTACAACTAGGAACTGACCCCCCCCCCCCAAAAAAAAAAAAAAAAAAAAAAAAAAAGGGGGGGGAAGAAAAATCCTTTACACTTCAGCGTATTAATTTAAAGCCTAAAACATTCTGGTTTGATAAAAGATCATTTCCGGTGCCCAATTAATCAACGTTTTATTTATCTCCTTCTACTTAGTCTTTGTTCATTTCAGTGTTTACTCTGACTTTCTTACATCACTTTTTGCACTTTTTGCACTTTAGAGCTTTACCATACCTTCTTGTTTTGTTTCCTCCCCCCCCCCCCCCTCTTTTTCTCCCTCTCTAAGTACATTTTTTTTTGCTATTTTAATTCATTATTATCTAGCAACAATTATTCCATTTTGAATGCTTACACCTACACTGAAATATTATTCTTTTCTTCATAATCTTCTAAACTCTATTTTGGCTACACTCTGTCCTAAATAATACTATTAGCTATATTTAATGTCTAGTTTAAAGAATTGAAGAAATGGCTGTCATGATATTATATTTCGGTAAAGGTGCATCAAATTCATAGTTGCAGCATTGAGAATGGAATAACTGTTGCTTGAAAAAAAATGGATTTAGTTGTTTTCCGAAAATCCTCTGTGAAAATTTTAGTTATATCACTGAGTTTTCCCATTCCTGCAGTTACCACCATCTGAAAGGGATATGACTAGAATATATGTAGAGAAATAAAAGTCATCATTTGCTCAATGAACAGTGAATACGTTCGTCCTTACTCCAATGCAAAATTATTTGCATTTTTTGTGACAGTCAGATCTTGCATCCAACAATTTTGCTACTGAAACATAATATTCATTTTTTGACAATTATACTGAAAAAATTAAATGAAATAAAATTGAAGGCAAAAAATTATTGTGCACATATGCATATTTTTGATATGGTATGCTATTGAGTCATGGATTTGCAAGTGAATTTCTAAAACAAGTGCAGAGATTTTTGTATATATATATATATATATTTCTATAATTAGTTGCATGATTAAAGGTTCACTTTATAATATGTCAAAAAAATATACTTGGAGAGAAGAGAGGGTAAAAAAAGGAGAGAGGAAACATAAGATGGTATGGTGAAGCTCAAAATCAAGAGTGATGTGATATAGTTAAAAAGAAAGAGTAGGAATGGAATATGAATAAAAGACTGAGTATGAGAATATAAATAAACAATGATTAATTGGCTACTGTAAACATTTTTTTACCAAAGCAGAATGCATTAAACATCAAATGAATGGTCTGAACTCTGAAGTGCAAATGAATCCTCTTACCTTTTAATGGGGGGGGGGGCATTTTTCTGCTCAAAAAATATATCAGCCCCATTTGTTTGCGGGGGGGGGGGGGGGTTAAGTTCTTAGTCATAATCCTTTAACTTTTACTTTTATGAGGTCATTTTCTAAAGACCCCCCCCCCAAAAAAAAAAAAGAAGGGAGTAATGTCTCGCTTTAAAATACAAAGACCCCTGAGGGGCAAAGGCGTAGACTGGTTGAGCATAGGGAGATAGAAGTGGTATGGGGAGGGGTGCACATCTTGGGATGGTGGAACTAAGGTTTGGAAAATCAGCCGTTGAAAGTAGAAGGGGTACACATTTTGCTTTGCTTGCCAGTGTTGGAACTCCTTTGCCAGAGCGGAAGGTTTCACATTCACCCAGTGTACCCCCAGCCTATGCCCTTGAGGGGATGCTTATTTCAAGAGTGTTAATGGACACCGCCTTTAACCTTTACTTTGAGGTCAGATTTTAAGGACCTATCCCGCTCCTCCCCCAAAACCTAGAAATATTACTGAAGGTGATTAATACCCACACACTCATATATTTTAATGCAGTTTAGAATTTAATATGAATCTTTACCCAAAGATGAATATTTCTTCCAACTTTTATGAGCACTGACTAAAAAAAGGGGAAGTTGTTTGATCCACAATGAGTTTTCCTGCATTTCTGGCTATCATATGTGGTTACCATGGCAATATACTCTGACAAATGCACACATAAAATGGTTCTTGCACATCTTTACCTCAAAGCAAATGTATGAGCCAAATTTCATGAGAAATGGTTCAAAACTGATGAAGTTGTTCAAATTGCAAGGTTTTTACCTAAATTTTGCCATATAATATGTTGTTACCATGGCAACACAATTTATGAAACACATACAAAAAGTGCCTTGTACATCTTTACTCTAATACCAATGTGTGTGTCAAATTTCATGAGAATTGATTTAAAACTGATGAAGCAGTTTGAATTGTAATTTTTCCCCAATTTTCACCAAATAATATGTTGTTACCATGGTAACAAGATTTTTGAAAGACATACAAAATGTGTCTTAGACATCTTCACCTCAAGACCAATGTGTGTGCCAAATTTCATGAGAATCGGGTGACAACAGAGGAAGTAGTTCTAACTGCAAGATTTGTACCTTATTTTTGCCATAATACAATGTTACCATGGCAACACAATTTCCAACACATGCAAAAAAATGTGTCTTGCACATCTTTACCCCAAGACCAAAATATGTACATACACACCAACATTCAACCCCCTCCACCGCCACCCTTCTGCTTGTTTAGCATCTGCATTCAGATATTTAGTGCATTGAGATGTGAGGACAAACAAAATATCTGTTCAAAAAGGGTCTGAATTCAAGAACTAAACCAATGCAAAATAATGCACTGCTATTGAGTTTTGCACTAGCGCTAGTCTATATATCAGACCAATCTAAACTCATAAATTCTGACATTTTCACCCATTTTTTCACTGTTCCTGCAGCCAGATTTTTTGGAGCATACCCCATTTTTAATTCTCATACATAAACAAAGGTCTGGAGAAAAAATCATGCTTTTGTCCACCGTGTCCACATAATTCCGCTAACAGACCAGACTAGCATTAAGTAGTTTTTATCCAGCCCGCCGCGCCGGCCGGCTGGCGTGAGCTTTGCAAGCTTCAAGCAGCTGTGAGTCAGCAGCCTATTCAGACTCAGGGAGCTGCAATACGAAATGTTGCTGCTAAGAAATCTTCCACAGAACTGTGAAAATCCAAGTCAAAGTCACATTTTACACCAATGAAATGCCCTTCTACAGACCTTTTTGCTAAAATCTGGTGTATCCTGATTATTTGCAAGCATTAAAAAGAGGAATCATGACCTCTCTTTTGACTCAAAAAGACCGATTTCCAAATGAAAATAATACACATAAAAACACATAGGTGAGTACATCACAGTCCCACGTGTGCATTTGTATGTATGTTGTTACTTGGTTTCTTTCGAAGCTGTGTCTTTTCCGGTCTTTTCTAGCCAAAAATAAACAGACAGTTACTTTCTTTCTTGTTTATAAATGACTTCTTAAACAACTCTTGAGAAAGTAAATACTTTGGGAAGGCATTTCATTAATATGAAATGTGAATTTTCCAACATTTTGGAAAATATAGGGAAGGAATTTTCTCACACTTTTTTTTTGCCTTTTATTATTTTCTTTCATTTTTTTGACAGTGGTTAAACCATTTATACCCATTTATTAATTTTTAATGTTTTTCTTTATAGTTTTCGGGCCACCAAACTTTAATATCGGGCCACCAAAAAAAATTATTCGAAGGTTTTGGTGGCCCGAACGGGCCACCACCAAAAAAAGTTAATGTGGAGCCTTGTATTATATAATATATATAATATTTTAATTCTCTCCTCATTGGAAGGTGAAACAAGTTTTTCTCCTCCATGTACATGGGGAATTACAATTGTTCTAACATTTTATGGTTCAGTAAAGCTGGTCATTATTGTCAAATCTGAAAAAATTGAAATATTGTATAATTCAAACAATAAAAAACCAAAAGAAATAGTGAGGGAGGAACATCATCGACTCTCTCATTTGCGTGTTGCCGAGTTGTGCATATAACTGTTTTGTGAAAAATAAGCGTAACTTTAAAATGTCATAACTTTCTTACTTTACATCCGATTTTGGTGAAATTTTCAACGTTATTCTTGTTTGATTTTTCTTTATTGATTAAAATCAACATTTTTCTGGGGTGGACTTGACCTTTAAGGTGCCAGAATTCGCAATTTTCTTGAAACCATGGTACTTTCCCAGTACATTTCGGAAACATAATTTTGAAGGGGTTGGTGTTTTTCTCACCTAAGGAAGAATGGATGAAATCCTTGACTTGTCTAGGGGTATTTTGGAGGTTTGCCACATAACATCTTAGGGATAGGGCGAGGACTTTCTAGGTTATGCAGGCTTATAACACTGGGCTTGAAACCCCCTTTTATTTAAGTCCACCCCCAAAAAAAATCAAACAAGCATATATAACACCGAAAAATTAATCGCTTAAGTATAAAACTTTAAAATATCATAACTTTCATATTTTACTTCTGATTTTGATTAAATTTTCAGCATTATTGTGTGGTTTTTTACTCTATTCAAATAATCTTTTCCATGAGGTGGACTCGCCCTTTAAGAGTGTCTCTCTCTCTCTCCCTCCGTCACATTGATCGACCCTCTTCAATTATCCTCTCCCCAGTTTGTTCATATAGGCAGCGGGGGGGGGGGGGTCCTGTTCCCCCTCAATTTTAGGTTGGGGGGCAGACCCCCCAAAATTTATGTTGATAACCTTTTTTGTTCTTTTTGCTTGTCAATTTTGTTTCCTGCATCCCCCCTAAATTCAGTGGACCCCCCTAAAATTGTTGTGGTCCGCCCTAAAATTCTGGTTGATAACCTTTTTTTTGCTTGTCAGATTATTTCTTTTGTTTTGCATCCCTCCCTAGATTTGGGTTGATAACCTTTTTTTTTTGCTTGTCAGATTATTTTTCTTGCGTCACCCCCCTAAATTTTTGGTTGATAACCCCCCTTTTTTTAGCTCCACCGAGACATTTTTTTTCTTTGAAGACATTCATCATCTCAAAATAAGTTCTGTGAAATTTCTGAAGTCTGTAAATCCGTCTCTGTAACCTAATGTCTTTTTTACGTACTTAAAACAAAATAAGTTCTTGGGAAAAATAATTAGATCTATTGTTGACAGAGAAATATCACAAATTCACATGCCACAAGTTACATTAGCCTCCTAAAGTCCTACCGTACATGTACCTCTAGCTTGTAAATTTTATTGTCCTTTCCAAGGAAATTAACACAAATAAAAGATAAAATAATTTTCAGAATACCTTGTAGATCTAGTCCTTGACCGAAAAATCAGTCTTTGGTCGGGATCTGTGCTTCGCAAAAAATTCATTTTTTTTTTAACTCCTCCGAAACGGCAGATTTCCAGTCTTAACTTAACTTAAGTCAAGTTTCAGAATACAGGCTACACGGTCAGTATTTTTGTGTCTCGTGATATTCTTCTGTCCAAACGTGACTGATAAACTCATAAAACTTGGTGACAGTTATGAATATTAATAAACTGAATATATATTTGAATCATGGTTTAAATTCATCACGCTTCCAGAGAAATCACAACAATCGATAACCCCCCCCCCCCTGGAGTTTTAAAGTTTTGGAAACTTGCTCTGGTAATTTAGAATTACCACACATGTATTTGAGCACATGGGACTACATAAAGTCTACAACTATGCAGTTCACCAGCTTGTCTTAGCTGTGAAAAGTAATCTCCTTTTCTCTGTTTCCACGGTCGTCCCGATTAGTGCAATCATACGCGGCACAGGACGGCATCTTTAACTTTGTATCAGGTATAAATTCACATTGAAAAGTGCTGTAATAAGAGTTGATCTGGTAAGTATAATTAAGAATTGACACTATTGCCGTGAACCAGACACTACTTCGATTTTGGCTTTTTTGGGGGAACTCGGCGTGCGGAGGTACCAACTTCCGGTGCTTCAACACGGAATAGGCCAATCAGCGTTATGGTTCCCATCCAGATAATGGAGAGATCAGTAGTTTCAGGTCACATGACCAAGTTCAAGGTCATTTAGGGTCAATGAACCAGGGTGCTACATAACTTTTTTGAAGCACTTGCCCAGTCGGGCAAGTGGATTTTCAAATAGTTGGAAAATGCTTGCCCGAAAAAATCCTTCAAAACAGTTTTATTGCTTCAAAACAAGTTATAGCCTTATGGTTTTACATACCATACCATTGACGGCTTTAAAAATACATTTTTCAACATGACTACTGATGAACCTTGTAGTTGTATTTCTTTCTTTTTTCAATGATTTTTATCTTGAACATCATGACAAAATATATGGTCAATATGATCTCATATATTTTCCATATATTTTGGAGGGGACTAGGACACACAATAAAAAAAAGGGGAAATCACTGAAAATAACCAGAGAAAAAAAGAGAAATTAAGAGAGGGGGAGAGAATGAAAGAAAACAAAATAAGAAGACAGAAAGGACGAAGAAATAAAGGAAGGAAGAAAGAAAAAAAAGAAAGAAAGAGAGAGAGAGGGTTGCGGTGAAGAGAAAGATGGAAAGAAAGAAAGAAGGGAAAGAAGGGTGGAAAGAAAAAAGAAAGAAAGAAAAAAAAATAGAAAAAAAACTGAGGGGAAGAGAAAGGAAGGAAAGAAAGGAACAAATAAAAAAAGAAAAAGAAAGAAAAAAGGTAAAAAGAAAGAAAGGAAGAAAGAAAAGAGAAAAGGTAAAGGATTGATGGAAGGAATTAGGGAAAGGGAAAGAAAGAAAACGAAAGGAAAGAAGGAAGAAAGAAAAAGTATAAGGATAGATGGAAGGAAGGAAAAAAAGAAAGCCAAAGAAAGAAAAGAAAGATAGAAAGAAATGAAGGAAAGATGAAGAAAGGCAGAAAGAAAAAATGAAGAAAAGAAAGGATGGATGGAAAAAAGAAAGATCAAAAGAACGAAAGACAAAAATAAAGAAAATCAGAAAGAAAGGAAGGAGAAAGAAAGAATGATAGACAAAAAGAAAGGAAGGAAAGAAATAAAGAAAAAAAAGAATGAAAGGGATGAAGAAAGTAAGGAAGAAAAAAGACAGGAAGAAAAGGTAAAGAATGGATGGACGGAAGGAAGACAGTAAGAAAGAATGAAAGGAAGGGGAAAAAGAAGGAAGGATTAAAGAAAGAGGTAAACAAAGGTTGGATGGAAGGAAGGAAGGAAGAAAGAAAAAAATATAGAAAGAAAAGAATGACAAAAATAAAGACAACCATATTAATAAAAAATGAACAAAAGAAGGAAGGAAATTTAAAGAAATAAAGAGAGATTCAAAAGAAGGAAAGATTGAAAAGAAAAGAAGGAAAGATAGGCAGAAAGAAAGAAAATAGAGAGGAAGAAAGCTCAAACTATCCAGTCATAAATAAAGAAGAAAATTTATAAATTTCCTTGGCTAAAAAAAAATAGTTACGAAAGAAACCACGTTTATCAACATACACACAAATGCATATGTGGGACTGTCAAACAATGTATGTCAGTGTGTGCGATACAGACGATCATTCGAAACCCGATCTCTTTGAAGCATAACAGAAGTGAAAATTTCTCCTTTTACTGCTTACAAATGACAGAGCTACCCCAATTTTTAGGAAATATGGACATTACAAGAATTTTCATTGGTAAGAATTGTGAATTTTGACAGTTCTGTGGGAGATTTCTCAAACTTCGTTCGCGCAGCACCGTACTCCGTAGAAACTTAATTACATGCATCGGCTGCGTGGACTAGGCGCTAGCTAGCGAGTTATGCTAGACTGCCATTGATTCTGTGTGTGTGTGTACGTCTCTGAGCTGTGTGTTTATTGCAGAGAATGGCGCAAATTTTGCAATTCGAATCATGACTTATAAACTTTTTTGAAAGAAGAAATTAATGATATTGCTTTTTTTTTTCTCTTTTTCTTTTCTATATTTTGATGGTGAAATATGGGGAATCTTTCTAAAATATGATTTCAATAGGAGAATTTTGCTTGCCCGATTCGGGCAATCAGTTTTTGTCTTTGCTTCAAAATACTTGCCCGACTCTAACTTTTACTTGCCCAGGGCAATCGGGCAAGCGCTTATGTCGCACCCTGATGAACTTAGATTATGTTGGGGGAATCAAAACAAAATCTTAACCAATGTTAAGTTGGTTAAATATCATAACTCTGAGAGTATATGGATCTAGTTCATGAAAGTTGGACATAAGAGTAATGAAGCATCAGTGAACATCCTGCATGAGTTTCAGGTCACATGACCAAGGTCAATGAATAGCCGTGTTGGGGGTATTTGTTTAATTGCCATCATAACTTTAAAAGTTTACGGATCTAGTTCATAAAATGTGGACATTAGGGTAATCAAGTATCACTGATCGTCTTGCACAAGTCTTTAGTCACACGATCAAGGTCAAATGTCATTTAGGGTCAGTGAACATAGTATTTTATCATCATATGAATGGTGTTTTTTTTGTGAACGATTATTCTTAAGTCGTTTTCAAAGTCAGATGCGTAATGCAGACGAGACTACCAGAGGCACTCCACTTGTTTTATTTTATATACTGGATTGTAGTTAATTTTTTAACGATTCTGCATGCCAAATTTGGCTTGATTGCGAGAATGGGGGCCGAGATCAGAAGGTGGTAATCATTATGTCCCCCTCCCCTAGTCCTCACTACATCTGAAGTAGTACAGTCCTTTTAGAGGTAATTTAGAATAGTTTTTCATTGTCTTTCAATACACCCTTCTTATCAGGTTTGGCGATTTTTATGTTTGTTTTTTTAATAAAAAAAATCGGATTTATTTGATTTAAATTGGATTTTTAAAATTTAAATTTGATTTTTTTTATTTATTTTATTGTTTAAACAAAATATCTAAAACAAAGTGGAAACACCAAAAATATAACCCTTACACTGAAATCATTTACAAAATCATACATTTCACAACTAGAATTATCATTGAATTCTATTTTATTTCATAATTAAATCCAGTCAAAATAGAATTTATATAGAATATGTAATTCATGATGAAGATGCTGATTTCTACATCCTCTCGTGTAGGGTATTTAGCTCCTTCTGACTGGTTTGGTCAAAGTTGAGGAACCGCCTTGGTACAGCTAATCCTGCAAAGTTAGTGTTCCTATTCAAACATGAAATGAGGATCAGTTTCTTTGGAAGAATTCCATGACTCAGAGACTCACATTCTCTAAAGAGAAACATTCTTGATTTTCAAGCCAAGGACTGAAAATCATGTGTTAAAGAAAACTACATTTCTTTTTGTTTGTTTAAACCTCCTTTGTTATTTGAGCCATGGTTGGAGCTTTTTGATTATTTAAAGCATTGATTTGCAAAGCTTTGACTTACTGGGAAAAAAGTTTGTTTGAATAATTTCTTTTAGTACAATCAACCTGAAATTAGTCCTTGGCAGTTATTAGCAGTTTTGCTAAGAATAAGAACACAGGTTCTACAGCTTTAAATACATGTAAAAGAATAAAATGTTAAACAATGGGATAAAACCAGTGACAATGCAGATTTTGTGTATTATTGCACTCAATTCAACACATTCAATGAGAAATGTATAAACATAAATGCTCATTTTGGCAAAGTGTTGTTGTTGGCTGTTGCCATGATTTAGTGAAGGTTTAGCAGGAGCATTTTTGTGCATTATTGAACCTTTCTCATGTAGTGTACCCACTGAATGAAGCACAATTGTACAGTAAGTCTGAACAGGTCTTGGTTCAAAACCCCTCCTGGCTAAATTCTCTTGAAATTCAGTCCTATAATTTAAGGGTTTATTCTCTAAATTTTTTTTTTTCAGATTTTTTTTTTTTTTTCAGATTTTTTTTTTTTTTTTTTTTTTTTTTTTTTTTTTTTTTTGGGGGGGGGGGGGGGGGGTTCTGGAGTACCATTGCTATGGCTGTACAGTTCTATTTTTTTTTCAATTAAACAATAGTTTATTTCCAAAAATATGTGTGATACGTAATGAGTTTGATTACTTTTCAATCAAAGAATAAATACCACAGCAAAGCTTTAATTTTTTCAATCTGACACAGCTTATAATACTGATTGCTACTGAATATAGTTTTCAAAGTTTTTTTTTTATTTTTTTATCAGTTTGCAAATTGAAAATATTCATCTTTCATTTGACATGGCAATTTAGTTCATGTGAGTGATCAAAATAGGAGAACTGCCAACAACCCATTTATTTACTCTCATATTTTTTTAACTGCTCTCTAAAATCATCTCTAAAAACATTGTGACATATAGAAATGAAAAATTTATTTTTCTATCAACAAAGAAGAATTTCACGGAAAATTTTGTAAGTCCACTGATAAAAGTGCTCACCGCTTATACATGTAGGCTACATTGCAAGATGAACCTGATTTTATTGACATGATTTCAATTGTTCTGAGTAGATATAAAGGATTTATTCTTATTTTGATGATATAGAGTTGATAAAATCTTTCTATTTTGAGTAAAACAAAATTATAATTGCCACAAATTAAAAAAATGTCAATTATTTGTACATGTTTCAATGGAAGTGATTTATATCAATGATAAAAAAAGAGTTCACCACTTATAGGCTTTATTGCAAGGTCAACCTGGTTTTATTGACATGATTTCAATTGTTTTGAGTAGATATGAAGGATTTATTCATGTTTTGATGATATAAAGTTGGTAAAATCTTTCTAGATGAGTAAAAAAAAAAACTGCCACAAATAAAAAAATTGTCAATCATTTGTACACATTTCAATGGAAGTGATTTAAATCAATGATTTAAAAAAAAATCATAGGGATTTAAGATGTGATTGAAATGATGATTTAAATCAACATGTTTTAAATCAGCCAACCCTGCTTCTTATTGTTTTTTTGTTTTTGTTTCTAGAATCTTAAGATGATAGATCATGGATTAGCATTCCCAATGAGACAAGACATTGAAGTTATAGCTATAAAGCAATGTTGTATAATCAGCCTGACTCAATTAACTTCTGTAGTAAAGTATCAAGGAGTTTGATAGAACAACAAAATGTTTATTATTATTGCTATTACATGTATTATTATTAGAAGTAGTAGTATCATTATTATTATTATTATTATTATTAATGTTATTATTATTATTATTATTATTATTGTTATTATAATTATTATTGTTATTATTATTATTATTATTATTAATGTTATTATTATAATTATTATTATTGTTATTATTATAATTATTATTGTTATTATTATTATTTGAACTTGAGTGTTTGTGTTTGTTCTTTATCCAGGTCTAATGCAGTATGTGAAGCGGGTGTACTATGCATGCAATGTATTATAGAGAAGACAGCTCTGGACAATTGGGATATGTTCTCTGATATATTCACAGCACTATGTATTGCAATCAGCTCTAAGCAAGCTCATGGCCAAGGTAACAGTGATAATACATATGGTTTATATAGCACTCTTTCCATTTTAAAGGCACTTCAGATCAAATTAAAGGGGGGGGGGATTTCATACAAATCTCTTTTTATGACAGGCAACTTTTGGCTGCTTTATACTTCTTGCTATAACAACGGTACTTGTAGTAAGCGCTCGTAAGGACAAAGATCTACTGACTGTTGAAGATAGGGGATTGACAGGGGCAGCAAGGCAATTCATGAGATGGGTAATCAAGGTAATCGCCATGGGTTAATGCAAGACTTGTGCTAATAATTCAAAGTGGTTTTCAGTATTAGACACTTAGGCAAACAGTAACATCAATGTTAACACCACTGGCAATATTACTATGTATGGTGTTTACATTGTCTATTATGACCTGATATGATGCAAATAATGCATGCCCAGGATTCACCAGTGATGATTGCTTCATTCAAACCTTATCATTGTAATTCATACAACAAATATGAATATGACTCATCTACAGACATGTGATTTATTCTGGGGAGGGTAATTGCTCTACATTATTTTCTTAGTGAAAAAAAGGGGGAAAAGAAGAAAGAAATAAGGGTAAAGAAATAAAAGATATGGGTTATGTACATGTATTCCCCTATAGTTCAATTGGGAATAAAATTATGTCAAATTAAGTTTGTCTTGCCCCACTTTGTTGGATTCTGTTCAAACTCATTCATTGTATCATTATCAAACTGAAATTTATTGTTTAACACCAGACTTTTCATCATTATTTTGGGGGGGCGTCACCTGTGCCTGGGAGGTGAAAAGTGAACTGAATCAATATGACCGCAGGTTGCTCCTCCCGATAT
The DNA here is from genome assembly GCF_037042905.1 of Lytechinus pictus. Taxonomy (NCBI): domain Eukaryota; kingdom Metazoa; phylum Echinodermata; class Echinoidea; order Temnopleuroida; family Toxopneustidae; genus Lytechinus; species Lytechinus pictus. Next base: position 28,286,164 of record NC_087258.1, on the reverse strand, counting down.
AACTGATTAGGGGAGTGCAGGTGGACCACTACCCCGGGTTTTCCCCCTACTCTTGTATGAATAATGCAGTGGGTTCTTAACATGCAAAGGTGGTGACTCTCCTCTATATGGGGCCTCCATTTAAAGGTCAAGTCCACCCCCAGTAAAATGTTGATTTGAATGAATAGAGAAAAATAAGACTAGCATAACGCTGAAAATTTCATCAAAATCGGATGAAAAATAAGAAAGTTATGACATTTCAAAGTTTTGCTTATTTTCACAAAACAGTGATATGCACAACTCGGTGACATGCAAATGAGACAGTCGATGATTTCCCTCACTATTTCTTTTGTTTTTTATTGTTTGAATTATACAATATTTCATTTTTTACAGATTTGACAATAAGGACCAACTTGACTGATTCATATAGTATTAAACAATGCAAATTCCACATGTTCATGGAGGAGATACCCGTTGTTTCACATGACAATGAGGAGAAATTCGAATATTTCATATTACATATAATAAAATAGAAAGTCAAAAAGGGGCCTAAGCTTTCGATCCTAGCAGAATCTTCGTCGGAGGCAAAATGACCAAATAATAAAATACAAAGAAATAGTGAGTGGATGACGTCATCAGTCTCCTCATTTGCATACCGACCAGGATGTGAATATAACTGATTTGTGAAATTAAGCGTAACTTTAAAATGTCATAACTCTCTTATTTCACATCCGATTTTGATGAAATTTTCAGCATTATGCTTGTTGGATTTTTCTCTTTTTATTCAAATCAACTTCTTGTTGGGTGGACTTGTCCTATAACAACCTATCCGATGGAACAGGGAAGAGACGTTAACACACAATGCAGGCTTCAGCCATCCGCCCATAGTGGACTCGAACCCACGACAGGCAGATGCTTTACTGACAACTTTGTCTCATGACTTGAAGTGATGAAACTTTTATTATTTTATTTTGTAGCCTCGGACTGTTCAGAGGAGTTTAAGCTATCCGTAGTCAAGGCATTGACAGCTATGCACAGATCTGCTAATCCATCGTGAGTAAGATCTTTTAGTTGGGCATGAATTTACAAAAAATTGAAACATGGAATAAATTTTTATCAGTGGTTTTGGCCATATATGTATTGAAGATACTCAATCGTGTTCAGTTTCCATACCCCTGCCAAACAAAGTTTGAAGGGGGTATATAGGAAATGTATGGGTGGTCAGTCGGTCAGTCGGTTGAAAATATTGCGCATCGAACTACTTCCTCAACTTTTAACCAATTTTCATGAAATTTTGAACATCCATTGGTCTTTGGGTAAATATGTGCTAGACGCATTTTTTGCATGTATTGTAAATTATGTTGCCATGGTAACAGTATATTATGACAAAAATGAGGTAAAAATATTGCGGATCAAACTTCTTTCTCAGTTTTTAACCGATTCTTATGTCATTTGGCACACACATTGGTCTTGATGTGAAAGACACATTTTTTGTGTGTTTGTCAGAAATCGTGTTGCCATGGTAGCAACATATATGACGAAAATTTGGTAAAAGCCTTTCGATTCAAAATACATCATCAGTTTTCCTCTAATTAACATTAAACTTTGCATACACATTGGTCTTGAGGTACAGATGTGCAAGACACATTTTTGCATAAATGTCCAAAATTGCATTGCCATGGTAACCACATATTACATCCTTTGGGTAAATATGTGCAAGACACATTTTTTGCATGTATTGGAAATTATGTTGCCATTGTATTGGTATATTATGACAAAAATGAGGTAAAAATATTGTGGTTCAAACTTCTTTCTCAGTTTTTAACCAATTCTCATGTCTGAGAGATGATGTGGAACGGTTTATTGTGGTGAAGGATTGAGTACAAGAAATAACTTGTTGTCTCACGATGTATCAAATGAATTTGGAAAGCGACGTTTCGCCTGCAAGCTGCTAGACTTCGTCAGGCAATGAGCAACTTGCTAAAGACTGGGAAGATTGATTACTCAATTCTCATGTCATCTGGCATACACATTGGTCTTGAGGTAAAGATGTGCAAGACACATTTTTGCATAACTGTCAGAAATAGCATTGCCATGGTAACCACATTTTACAGCCAAAAACCCTGGAGAATTCCTTGTTTATCAATCTTCCCCAGTCTTTAGCCAGTGCTCATGAGTTGGGACAAATATTCATCTTGGGGTAAAGACATGCAAAATTTATTTTCTAAATGTGTTCAAAACTGCATTACCATGGCAATGCCAAAGGGCAGGGGTATTAATCACCTTCAGTGATATTTCTAGATTTGATGGTCAAGTGTTTGAACTTCTTTGCTTGATTATTTCTATTGTCTTCATGTTTTAGAGTGTACATGTAGTATATTTATAATTGAGAAACTGAACAGATTGCAAAACATTCTGATTTATAAGGAGATAAGTTTATATGTTAATTACATGTATTATTAGTTTTTTTTTCTCTCTTTGAACTAACCTTTTGTTATATAGGATTATGTTACAACTAATGTCAGCGAAGTCTTTACCAATGTTAGGACATTGCATGTCTCTTCTCCTTAATCTATCCCAAGCTGAGAAAATGAAAGAACTTCAAGCTGCTGCTTTAAAATGTCTTACCAACTTTGTGCCAGGTAAAAATGACCATATTTCAACTAGGTTTACACATACATCTGAAAGTGAGGTAGTGACACCTCTTATGTAGTGTATATTTATAGTGTAGCATTGTAATTGTTTATTGATTGAAAATTCACATGATGTGCAGCCGGGGCTGAAATATACTGTCACAAGAACAGGGGTGGATCAAGGATTTGCAAATAGGGGATGGCCAAAAAAAATTCACCCATATTTTCCCCGATTGGCTTCTCAAAGTTGGTTTTGTTTGTTTCTTTGAAGGGGTGTCCTACAGACACTTTATAGCTTTATTCTGATAAAACAACATAAATATGTTAATCCCATAAGCCCCAAATAGTGCGAGCGAGGGAGCTAAATTTTTTGGAAAGTATGTGTATTTTGTCCCAAAATTGAACATTCTGGACAATGCTTGTGATCCTGACATGAAACTCGATAATTACTGCGAGGAGCAGAAATTATTCATAAATGTTTTGGCCTGATCTGAAAGGGACCTGTTACAAGGACAGTTTGCAGTTAGCCATGAAGATGATACATATTTTAACAATCAAATAATGGGAGCGGAAAATTTTTTGACATTCCATCCTAAAAAAATTGACCTTCTAAATACTTATTGTAATCATGAACAGGATACATATATAACTAAAAACAATTGATGCAAGTGCGAAGTGCGAGCGGAAATAAAAATGAGATTTCAGATCGAATAACGGGATGTCTATTTATATTTTGTGAATTATGAAAAGGATGTGTAATTCAGGGTATCTTCCTACATGTACATTACTAGTGCGAAGTCCAAGCAGAATTTTTTTTTATATTCTGATCTGAAACTGGATAATTTAAGCACGTTTTAAATAAGGAACAAGCCGCGAATCTCAAACATGCGTGTGCATGTTTGAGATTTAGACCTAGAATCTGGGCATTCTGAATCATTTTTTTTCATGAAAATCAACAATGCAAGTGCAAAGCGCAAGCTGAAAATATTTGGTATTGCGTTCTGAAAATTTCAAGCACTGTAAGAAAATTGTGAAGTGAATGTTGATCGCACTTCATAAATGATGAGAGCACGAAGCACGAGCTGATATTTTTTATACGCCCGTCCTAGACGGGACGTATAAAAGTATCACGCTCGGTGTCCGTCCGTCCATCTGTCCGTCCGTTAACTTTTCCTTGTAAACGTAATAACTTCCGTTTGACTTAATCTAGGCTCATATAATTTGGTGTGTAAGATACTAGCATGGATCCCAGGAAGCCTTCTGATTTTGAGGTCAAAAGGTCAAAGGTCAAGGTCTCTGACATGTTTTCATCTTACCCTTTTGCAGTCCTTGTAAACGCGGTAACTTCAGTTTAACTTAAGCTAGGCTCAAACAATTTGGTGTGTTTGATACTAGCATGGATCCCAGGAAGCCTGTGGACTTTAAGGTTAAAAGGTCAAAGGTCAAGGTCACACTGATGTGTTTTCTTTTTACCCTTCTTAAGTCCTTGTAAACGTGATTACTTTAGTTTAACTTAACCGAGGCTCATATAATTTGGTGAGTATGATACTAGCATGGATCCCAGTAAGCCTATTGATTTTGAGGTCAAAAGGTCAAGGTCACAGTGACATGTTTTCATCTTTCCTACTGAAGTCCTTGTAAATGCGATAATTTAGTTTAACTTAACCTAGGCTCTTATATTTTTTTGTGTATGATACTAGCATGGATTTTTAGGTCAAAAGGTCAAAGATCAAGTTGCCACCTTTCACTTTTCTTGCTTGACCAATAACTCCATTTTCTGCATTACAGGCGGGCATATGATGCTCGCCCTAGCAACAATCTTGTTTACAATCATTTTGACCCAGGACCGGGACATTCCAAGGACATTGTGTCATCATATAAAAATAATGACTATCTTCTATTCCTTTCCTTTAAAGCGTAAGATGAAACTTGTCGATATTCCATTCTAAAAAACGGGACAGTATAGTTATTAGGAGTAATTCTTGAAAATGTTATCTTATTTATTAATCTAATAAGCCTATTGAGAGCGCAAAATTTGTTGATGTTAAGGCATGAAAACTGGAAATTTTAAGCACTTGTAATTATGAATAGGATGCATGGTTCATATATTTTAAACAATTAATGCAAGTGCAAATTGCAAACTGAAATTTTTTATAAACTGTCATGAAAAGGGTATTTCAAGTAGTTTCTTATAGAATACATAACTTACCAATCAAAATGGGAATGTGGAGCGTTAGCTGATATGACTTGACAATCAGACCTGAAAAGAGATACTTTTAAAACTTTAAAGAATACACAAAGACAATATTAAGGTACTTGGCAAATCAAATTATGCGAACACTTAGCGCGAGCTAAAAAACATACATTTTACAGAGCACTGTTAAAAAAATGAATTTGTTAAACAAAATAATGAAAGTCTGATTTCCGCTGTTGACTTAAAAGCTTTTGATATCATAAGGTCCATATCAGTCTATTGAACAAAATATGTATTTCATCGAACAGGCAATGCGAGCGCGAGCGAAAAATTGACCAAAAGTGACATGAATTCAGGCCTCTACAAATATTTTTTTTCATGAAAAAAGTGATGAAAAAAACTGCTTGCCCAATTTTTAAAATAATTCTTTTGCTCTTAACATCCTCTCTGCATCCGTAAGTGGAGTGGGACCAAGCCTTAACAGTGATAACTTGGTGTATAATCATAATATCACAAGAAAGGGTCAACAGCGTAACATCAATCATACCTAACCTACAAGTAGCTTTATGAAACTCTCCTTGGTCACCAGGCGTGTATGATCATGAAATCATTTGTAAATAAATGAACAGCTTTATGAAACATCACCCTGATTTGATATCCAATAGTGTCTAATTCCTTATATCATTATTCTTATTTTTGAAGATGATGATAAATCATTGGTATACAGAGAAGCTTGTAAATCCTTTGCATCCTTCTTACCTGGTCTCTCAGTAGCCGTTAGCAGAGTGATATTAGACAATCCAAACCAAGTTCAGGTATGTGAAATGCAGCGCGGCGGATCAGACACATCATTTCATACCCCCTGCATTGATTGGCCCAAATTCACAAAGGTGGTTTTTAAAACCCTCGGTTGAACCCATGGTTTATGCAGATTTCCTGTATAAATTACACTTAATTTAGCGCGTATCTGTTGCTTGTATAAAAAATGTCCAATGCTGATGCGCGCTTTTGTCACAGTGGGCCAAATTGACGCCTGTTACCATGGTAAGATACGCAATTTTATTCATGAGTCCACTGTTTGAAGAGTGGACTCATGAATAAAGACAGTGGACTAATGAATAAAATAGCGTGGATAACCACGGCAACAGGCGTCAATTTGATGCACTGAGACAAAAGCGCGCATCAGCATTGGACATTTCTAAAAATACATGGTAAAATAAGCGTAATTTATACAGGTAATCTGCATAAACCATGGACTCAACCGTGGGTTTTCAAAAGTGCTTTTGCTAAAACCTACTCAGGATGAACATCCCTTTTAAGCAATGAAGTGTATGCATAAAGTGATGATGGGGGGGGGGGGCAGGTTAAGGTAGGCTTTGCAAGCTTGATAAATATTTTAATCTGGAGTGTTGAATTTTGTAGAGTCATGGTTAACAGGAAATCCAACCCAAATAAAAAGTTATTTTTAGAGGAAAAAGAAAATTTAGAAAGTAGATAGGTGAAAGTTTAAACAATATCAGACAAACAACAATAGAATTATGAATTTTTACAAGTTTAAAAAATTGGTAAGCACTTTCTCTATGGAGATTTCATATTGGCCGTATTGGTGATGTCATAGTGTTGTAAAGGCAAGGACTACTCTTCCATTTACTCAATACATGCAATGGATGAAAAGTAATGTTTTCATTTTACTTCATATCATATTTTTCTTTCATGATGACCCAAAACAATATCTGTGTTATATTTGATTACTGGCTCGGGTCAATAAGCCATAAGCCCCTAATAATTTGGGCTAAGAAAATAACTTGTGGGAGAGTTGCCCCTACCACTTGTCATAATTTACTTGCCCAGTTAGTTTGAAAGTTACATAGTCTAAGAAATCTCAATTTTTCAACAGCCCTAACTTTCTTATTGCTTGTCTGATTTCTTTCAAACTATCAATTTACTTGTATTATCCTCAAACAACATTTTGTGACCAACTTTGGATTTCCTTTAAAGGAGAACAGAAGAAGTTACTTTGTATAAGAGGTTTTGAGTTGAGAAGAATTGACAGGAGAAATAAATCTAAAAGATAAATATATTGTTTTGCTCATTGTTTTAGGAGAGCCAATGAAGACTGACACTCATTATTTTGTTTGCATCAGCATGACTAAAATTGCTGAAACCAAAAGTAAATGCTAGCCCAAGGCCTGAATGAAAAGGCATGTGTACGACCAAACTATTGTTAACAAAACATTTATTCTCTCAATTGCTCATTTAGGCCTACTTATTAAAACAAAATAAATTAGTAGAAAAGGTTAGACAAAATTCAGTTGCTACATGTATTTTGTATGCATTAGAATTATTGTGTGGTGTGTACTAAATAAGAAAATATCAAGTATTCCATTGTATAACAGATGACTTCCTTCATTTTTCTGAGGATGATATAGTAAAGATTTTGAAAATCAGAATATGTATATGATTCTATTTAAATTAGTTGCTGATGATATTGTAAACAACTATATTTATTTATATCATTCCAGAGTGTAACAGTGGTGAGTATTATAATATTTTCTTTAACTTCTTCTTTATATTCCCTCATCTTTATCTGTTATATTTCTTTTTCTTTGCACATCTTCCCTGGTCTTCTCAATTCATACAGACCATTTCCCTTTTCATCCTGATATTAATGTACATTTTATATTGTTATGTATTTTCCACTTGTTTTTAAGTATTCAACTGATATATAATTGTGTATCTAGTTGTACTTCTTTCATTTTTATATTGTCATGTTTGCAATGCGTTAATAAATAAATGAATAAATAGATACATTTTCAACTACATTGCGTTTCAAAAAAAAGTTTACACTTTGGAAAAGTCCTGACAATTGAAATGGTTGCAACATGGCGATAATTTTTTTTCACACATTTTCTTGAACTAAGGTCTCTTCTATTAGATGGAAGTATAATTATGGATATGATAGCAGACATGCCAACCATTCCCTTTTTAGAGTTTTCTTCCTCTTTATTGCTATGAATATGCCAATACTGACATTTAGTTTAAAAAAAATTCTGATCATGGAGTATGTATTATACACAATGCGCGACACTAGCGCCCGTCCGACGGTCGCAGACTGGTAAAAATCACTGTCTGTCTAGTAACATGTTGCATGAATAGAACAAGTAAATTCTTGCCAACAAGCACATGTTTAAAATGGTGAATTATCAAGTTTTCAAGTAGAGTCATTTCACGTTTTTTACCGATCTCACTATGAAAGGCTGGCGATTGGTATGTTGAGACAAATTTTTTAAAATAATCTTTTTGCAGTCCTTGTAAACGAGATAAAGCCCATAAATCCTCATGAAGCCCATAAATCTTCTATATTACATTGCTTCAAAGTTTTGTATGAATTACATTTACATTGACATGTGATGACACAAATTAAAGTATAGTTATGATATTTTTGCATTATTGGGGTTTCATATAGCACACATTGTATCTTATACTGTTCTGTACTAATCAATTTATTTGTGTGCATTAATTAATCAGAATCTATTCATCTGTTTGCTTTTTGTGTACATCTGAAATAACATTTTTTTTTTCACCCAGAATGCAATTGAATGCTGGTCCAAACATGTTGCCATGGTGATGGATGATAGATTCTTACCTCTTGAAAAAGACGAGAGAACTGAGGATGTATTAAATGATCAATCTCTACTAGTAACTAAGACACAGGATTGGATAAGTCAAACTACATCCAAACTAGACATTCTAATCTCAAAGATTGTTACCATGGTAACAAGTAGAAGCTGGAGAGTAAGGCTTGCTCTAGTAAAGTTTGCAGAAACCATCATCATCCAATCAAAGAGGTTAGTAAATGAGATCATTTAAATAATTGTAGTTAAAGGAATTTGATACCAAGAGCAATAATACTTACAACAAATGTATATTTCGGTAAAGGAAATAATCTGTTGTCTCACGATGCGGCAAACTGAAATTGCGACGTTTCGACTGCACCTGCTAGTCTTCGTCAGGCAATGAAGTGGACAATCGCTGCGCCTTTTATACCGTTAGCTGCGTGCCGTCTGTGCCGGAACCGCCGCGCTATGATTGGTCGGAGCAACCGACCGATCAGAAGCCGTGGATGGTGCGATCGCTGGGCGGCATGCGGACGTTGGGGAAATCCCGCCGGTTGCCGGCGAAGGGCGGTTCACCGATGAGTATTGGGCAGTCGTAGGGGGCGCATGCCGGCAAATGGTGGGAAGCCATTCCTCGGGGATGTCAATGCCGTTATCCCTGTTAACATTATTCGGATGCAGGTGGATTTGGATAGCCTCTTTAACACGCCGCGTGTACCAGTGCTTATCCCACGCTATGCAGCTTCCTCGTCCCAATTGGGTGGCGGCGTTAACACCAAATTGTAGTATTGTATCATTATATGAATGGTGTTTTTTGTGAATAATTATTTTATAGTAGTTTTCAAAGTCAGTACTGCTGCTATATTGAATTGCGTGATGCAGGTGAGACTGCCAGAGGCGTTCCACTTGTTATCAATACACTTGACTGATCCGATCATATGCCTCGACCATTCATGTGTAATAAAGAAGTGAAGAGGTGTTGTGGCTCAGTGGATAAGTCTCTGGACTTTGAACCACAAGGTCCGGGGTTTGAATCCCACCGCAGCACTTGCTTCCTTTGGCTTCCTACATTTGCCACTCTCCACCCAGGTGTGGTTAATGGATACCCGGTAGGAAGAAATTCCTTGAATGCTCGAGCTCCCAATCAGGATAGCCGTGCTTAAGCTGGGGTAATAGTATGCAGCGCTTAGAAACATTTGTATTAAGCACTATATAAATGTTGCATATTATCATTATTATTATTATTAAAGGTGGCCGGATATTGTTATTGCTATCGATACACCTTTCACACATTCTCTTATTTTTGTGATGATGTATTAAAGGAGAATGAAACTCTTGGAGCAAGTTAGCTTTTGTGAAAGCAGAAAAAATCTAAGAATAAGATCAACAAAAGTTTGAGTAAAATAGGATTAGCAATAGAAGAGTTATGAGCATTTGAATGTCGAGATCACTAATGCTATGGAGATCCTCCCATTGGCAATGCGACCAAGATCTATGATGTCACAGATGAACAACTCTCCCCTTTTGGACACTGAAAATATACCCCAAAACATCTCTTTTTGCTCATTCTAATCATATGACAAATGATTCATCAATGATATAATGTTGTGAAACCTCTGCACTTGTCCTCTCATAGGCGAACACCTCACCTTGTGATAGACTCTATAAAAGTGAGAATATAAGTGAATTAAGTACTAAAGTAATGAGGGAGTTGTACGCACTGAACTGGAAATACGTATTTCCAGTTCAGTGGTTGTACGTGTGTGACATCACAGATCTTGGTCGCATTGCCAATGGGAGGAACTACATGGCATTAGTGATCTCAATATTCAAATGCTCATAACTTTCTTATTATTTATTCAATCTTCCTCAAACTTTCAACAATATGTTTCTTTGATTTTTCTCTTTGATATGGATTCAGCTGGTTTCAAGGGTTTTATTCTCCTTTAATGACATGATCTGCGTGATGAACCAATTAGCGGTCTCCAAATCGCTGTTGGATACTGTCCGTTGAATGCAGTCAATGGGCAATTTGCCTGTAAGCGAAGTTGCATTTTTACTACATGTAGCACTGCGTTATGAAAACTTATATTTTGAACTAGTCGAGAAGAGGGCTGGTGGAATATAACTACTTTTGGTGGAAAAACTACTCATTCTGGAGGTGCTGAGTACTAATTTGTGTTTCAAAGGTTGGCAGCTCTAAGTGATTTACGTCATTTAATATTAACATACAAAATCAAACAGATAAAAAAATTCATAATGCATTAAACAAGTAATTTTGTTTTTGTTCCAGACATTGAGTGCTAGCAATTTTTTCTAGTGAGTGGGAAGTAGAATCTAGCTTTGAGTCTCATTATCTAATGATCGCAGATGCTATTTTTTTAACTTTGTGTACATGTATTTGATTATTTGTGGTGGTGTTTTGTTTTGTTTTTTTACTAATTTTTCATTAATATAATCATAATTATCTTCATTATATTGTTATGAGAATAATTACTATTTGTTAAAGAGTATTACCAGTTGTGGTAATGATTTAAAAACAAATTTGTGCAGAATCCAACAAAGTGACCACCCAAAGTGTCTGCATGCATAAAAAGTTAACAAATTAAGTGCCAAAGAAATGTGAAATAAACTGAGAAATTTGATAGTGAAATCAGTATGACATTCCATGTAGATGTCATTTCTTTTTTCTAAGCAATAATAATGAGAAAGTTTAGTGTACATAAGTGTACAAGATCTAGATTGATATAGTGGCAATTTATCTTGGTTTTGCAGACCTTCTCATTGATCTTGTGTTTACTGAAACTATTTCAATTTATCTTTGTTTTGCTGTAGGTCTATGTCATGCAGTTTGGGTAAGCTGTTAGAGGTATTAGTCATGTTAGCCCAAGACACATATGATGAGGTATCTATACCTAGTCAGGTCATACTCAGGTCATTAGCTAAGGAATCATGGAGTGCTGAGAGCAAAATGCTTTGTGAATTACTTGAGGATAACCTTCATCTTCTCATCACTCAACTCCCAAGGATTATCAGAATAACCGGTAAGATACTATAACCAAACACTTAAGATACTATAACCAAACACTACTAACAGTAATAGTAACTGGATTTATGTAGCGCTTTTTGCCTGAGGATACAAATCGTAAATATACATGTACATGTATTATTTACATAACCTAGGTCTAGTGTGGCACAGTTGTGGCCCAATGTCTTTCTGAAGTTAATTTGCCACGTCTGAGATTTGTACCTTGATTGGTTTCACCACTAGTGTAAGGGGAGGGGGGACTCATGAACCGGTGATTGACTGAGAGATGGGGGATGGACATGTAGCACCCTAAGGCATGAACCATTATGAGGTGTATATCATATTATTAGCAGACCACTATCTAGTGTGACATGATTTTGTGAACCCTTTATTATGATAATAAGTCATTTCTTAGAAAATTGTGTAATACAAGTTTTTTTTATCATTCAATCCTAATAATTGACTGGTGACAGATGATGACGAGAAATTATCGAAAGTAAAAGCCATGATTGGATATGTGAAGCTCCTTGGTAAGTATTATATTTAAGAGTGGATCACTTTAGGATATTATATGTAAGAGTGGATCACTGGAGGATATTATATGTAAGAGTGGATCACTGGAGGATATTATATGTAAGAGTGAATCACTTTAGGATATTATATGTAAGAGCGGATCACTGGAGGATATTATATGTAAGAGTGGATCACTGGAGGATATTGTATGTAAGAGTGAATCACTTTAGGATATTATATGTAAGAGTGGATCACTGGAGGATATTATATGTAAGAGTGGATCACTGGAGGATATTGTATGTAAGAGTGAATCACTTTAGGATATTATATGTAAGAGTGGATCACTGGAGGGTATCATATGTAAGAGTGGATCACTTTTGGATATTATATGTAAGAGTGGATCACTGGAGGATATCATATGTAAAAGTGGATCACTGGAGGATATCATATGTACAGTAAGAGTGGATCACTGGAGGATATCATATGTAAGAGTGGATCACTTTTGGATATTATATGTAAGAGTGAATCACTTTAGGATATTATATGTAAGAGTGGATCACTGGAGGATATTATATGTAAGAGTGGATCACTGAAGGATATTGTATGTAAGAGTGAATCACTTTAGGATATTATATGTAAGAGTGGATCACTGGAGGGTATCATATGTAAGAGTGGATCACTTTTGGATATTATATGTAAGAGTGGATCACTGGAGGATATCATACGTAAAAGTGGATCACTGGAGGATATCATATGTAAGAGTGGATCACTGGAGGGTATTATATGTGAGAGTGGATCACTGGAGGATATCATATGTACAGTAAGAGTGGATCACTGGAGGATATCATATGTTAGTGTAGATCACTGGAGGATATCATATGTAAGGGTGGATCACTGGAGGATATCATATGTACAGTAAGAGTGGATCACTGGAGGATATCATATGTAAGAGTGGATCACTGGAGAGTATTATATGTAAGAGTGGATCACTGGCAAGCCTTGAAATAAACGGGCGCTGAGCGCAAATTCGCGCTCATAAAGCCATCAATTGCGCCCATAAAGCCCCCAAATCATCAAAATTTTCACGACCGGGCGCAAATATTTTCAAGGTAACTGCGCCCGCCGTGAGTGAGCAGTGAAGCCATATCATACATGTAATTTAAATATCTGAAAGCCAAAATCAAGTAACTTTCAATTTACGATAAGCACAGTTTCAAATTGCCAAGTGCATCTTTTTTTCTGTACCATAAAAAGTGAGCTACGTCCGTCTTTTTTTTCTGTAATACATGTGTGCGTGTGCTTCCGGTAGTGGTAACAGTTTTTCCGTACTTCACCATGTGCAATTTCTAATGCACACATTTCCAGTTGGGATATCACAATTCTGTGATATAGTAATTCGAATTTGCACAGGAGATAAATCCCTGTTCACAGCACATACGATGTGCGAGTCTTTTATCCTCACAGTCGCCGACTTTGCTTGTCAAAACGGAGCCTTAATAATCCAAAATCACTTAGCTTATAGTTGTGAATCATAGCTTTTTAATTTCTTTCTTAGAGAGGGGTAAATATCAGACAATAAATCATCAAACAAAGCTCCATCTAAAAAAAAAATTTGGAGGACGCCGTGCACTTGAGTGTAGCTTGCATGCTGTTAGCTAGCCAGTTTGAGCTCATGTTCTCTGCCAGAGCTCTGGGTGAGAATTCTATCAGTAATGGCCTAAGTGATGGTGATTTTCCGTTTCAGATAGAGTTTAGATTCCATGTTAATTTTTGAAAACTGTCAAAAACTTTATGATTTCTACATTGTGATGAATATTTAAGTTATTAATGAATACATTTTCACCGAATTTAGACTCTCCCAGAATGAAAGGCATTTTCTGTGGAGATCTGCGTTTTCAAATAACTTGTGAAAAACTTAAGGTACATGAACCTACAATACATGTACATAGCCTCTGGCTACGTGCTGGAATTTGAATAGACTGAGTTAGATATTGATTTCATTTCTTCATTTCTTTAACATAATTTATATGCAATCCAAGTGCACCTCACAGTCACAATCACACACAAACACTCACCCACACCTGTGATTCTAACCATGAAAAAAAACCTTAAAAACTATTTATTTTTTTCTAAATTTATTATTATTTGATCTGAATTCTCTCTTTCTCCATCTCTCTCTTTTTTTATATTTTTATTTTATTCATTTATTTAGATTTTTTTTTGTTTTTGGGGGGGGTAAATTGTTCGTCGTTCATTGTAGATGAAAAATAAATAAGCCCATGTGTGTGTGTTTGTAAAGGGGATGTGGAGTGAGGGTGTCAAAACACACTTAAACATTTAAATCTGATTTCTTAAATGTTTGAATAAGCCTATTACTTAGCATGCTATTCATGTACTAATTAGAAAATTGCAGGAGCTGCGCTTACTATAAACAAATTTGCAGTGTGGTTCACCGTTATATATATATTTTTTTAATTGCCCCTGGTTCCAGAAAAATGCCCCCGGTTCCTGTAAAAAGCCCATGAGCCGGGGGCAATTTTTTTTGAAAAATTGCCCCTGGTCTGCAGCTGCTTATTTCAAGGCTTGATCACTGGAGGATATTATATGTAAGAGTGGATCACTGAAAGATAATATATGTAAAGACCAGCGCACACATTGCGATGCAATTGCAACAAGATCAGATTGCAACAAGTTTCCGATCCCATCTCAGTGCAATTGCACCGCAGGCCATCACACACATTGTAATATCTACATGTATGCAATGCACTGTATTTCCATTGTGCCTCTTCTTTTGCATGTATATTGTCTGTGCTGCTTGCTGTGCAGAAAGTTTGCCATGACCTCATTGTCAAGGACAAATCTAATTTGGTGAAATTACCAAAATCATAGAAAAATGGCAGGATGATTTGGCATGTCAATTGTCCAAGATTTGGTCTGCAATTCTTCTGCAACAAATTGCATTGCAGGTTGGCGCACACTGCGAGTTTTTTGTGAGTTGATCTTAGTGCAATTGTGTCGCATAGTGTGTGTTGGGCTTAACCCTACATGTATCTACATGTAGGCCGGGGTATTTTGGGAGTTCATATGGCTGGGGGGGGGGCCTCCCAGGCCCCCCTTAAGATCTCGGCCGTTGGCCGCGCGATCGCGCCAAAAATTGGCATGCAGGTTGTCTGGGACATAATCTACAAAACTGTATAGTAATTTATTTCATGCAAATTGCTTTTAAGTGATTATGCTAATTTATGCGTAATTAGTATGCAAAATCATACTTTTCCCTCCAACTCCCTAAATAAAGCTCCAAATGTTCTAATATTTGGTTTGGAAACTCTTTGTGGTGTTCTTAGCAAGTGTACATGAAAAAAATTGCGATATCAGATCAATTTCTTATGTATTATATTGTTTCTTCTAATTTCTTATGTATTTCTTTGTTTTTTGGACCTTTTGTTTTTCATTGTTTTTCAATGAAATTTGTTTAGGACTCTTCTGAGATCATAAACAGCATAAAATAAATACATTTGGACCAGCAAAACTAAAAATAATCATACATTTATGATTTTTGGTTGAAAAACAATTTGCATTGACTTTGTACAGGAAATCACGTTTTTGAGAAATTTTTGGTCTGACATGCACTTACATATTGTTGCGTAATTTCGGAACCACGTACCCAGGTGACGCAAAACTGGTCTCAAAAGTTGCGCAAGACTTGAAAGTAAAAAGTCAGCGAGCGGCGCGGTCAAAAAATTTAGCGCGGCAAAAATATTGCGTGAATCGTTGAGGGGGGCCTGGATAGGGTTAAGAGTGGATTACTAGAGGCTCTTACATCCCTTCAAGGGGTGTAGGCTATGAATGAATTATGATTGAAGTCACTATTCTAAGATGATTTTGTGACATTCTTCATGATATTTTGATTTTGTTCAGGTGATCGTTTGGACTTGCTTCTCAACTCAGCTCATCATCTTAAGAGATTATCCCTTGCTTTATTACAAGCTTTACAACTCAATATTAGAGATACAGGAATCTTAGAAACCACAACAGGTACTCATCACCATCCACTTTCATAATTTCTATTGTAAATAACTGTCAATGTATTCTGAATCTGGGTCAAAGAAAAATGTTGAGAGTTAAGTTACAACCTTTGAATATTCCCTTTAATTTTCATGGTGTTTTGTATTACAAAACAAGCCCTCAATAGACTATACTTTATATAATATATCTGTAATTACGCACTTTTTGTTAGGTTATGGTAAGGCATTGGAAATAAGTATTTTACACCTTGGAAAGATTATAGTCAAGGATAATTGTTAAACTCTGGCAAACTTTCACCAATCAGCGTTGTTATATCGGTGACATGGCATTTGCGCCTGAAACAATTTCTCTGGGCTTTATTTAATCTAAGATTTAGGGTTAGGTTTAGGATGAGGTAAAGGGTTAAACCCAGGATTGATGTTACTCATTCAAATAGTGTGTGGAATTTATAGCAGAGCAATTTGTCGCTGGTACAATGTCATAGATCCATTATAGCAGGGTCATAAAACAAACTTCATCAATTGATCATTACATTATGTGTAATCAATTGTACAGATCAGCTCAATCAATCATGGTTTACATGTATGTTACTGGGACACTGTACAATCTAGATATCTTTACCTTTTGATATTTTCATTATCCCATATGGTTTTTGTCTCGCTTGCATAGCAGAGTGAGACTATTATACCTTGGTCACATTTGTTCTATAGCGGCCGTACGGCGAGTCGAAAACAGCCGTTTTATTCATTTTTTTCAAACCACTTATATGTTGCTGGTGCAAAGAAATGTTAAAACGGCTGTTTTCGACTTGCTGTACGGCCACTGTAGAGCAAATGTAACCGAGGTATAAGGCGCCGCTTTTATGAGGACGGCAGCATCATCAACATTCAAATCTTAACCAAGGTCAAGTTTTTGAAATGTCATCATAACTTACAAAGTATATGGACCTAGTTCATGAAACTTGGACATAAGGGTAATCAAGTATTACTGAACATCCTGCCCGAGTTTCAGGTCACATGACCAAGGTCAATGAACTCAGACCATATTGGGGGAATCAACATTGAAATCTTAACCAAAGTTATTATTTTGAAATGTGGTCATAACTTTGAAAGTTTATGATTCTTGTTCATGAAACTTGGACATAAGGATAATAGTGTAATCACTGAACATGCTACGTGAGTATCAGGTCACCTGACCAAGGTCAAAGGTCAGACTTTGGCCATGTTGTGGTATTTGTTGAATTGCCATCATAACTTTGAAAGTTTATGGATCTAGTTAATGAAACTTGGATATAAGAGCAATCAAGTATCATTGAACACCTTGCATGAGTTTCAGGTCACATGACCAAGGTCATAGGTCACTTAGGGTCAATAAACATAGTACATGTATACATTTTTTTTGGAATAATTATTCAAATATTGTTTTATCAGAGTCAGCACTGCTGCTCTATTGCATTGCGTAATGCAGGTGAGACTGCCAGAGGCGTTCCACTTGCTTATGAAAGAAGGTCAGGTTTTCAATCCTCTTTTTCTACAAGTACTATATTTTAGATATACTTCTGTCGAGTTTGTGTAGAGATATGCATACTATAGAGGAAAAAAATCAAGGAACCAAATCAAGTTTTAAAAATGTATTGATTGCTCATGGTTTTTATTAGATTCCAGGTCTTACGTTAGAAGAAGAGATTACAATGTTAGAGTTCAAGTTGTGATTTAAATGTTTGTAATTTATATTACAAATTTTTCTTTTTCATTCATTTTAGAACTCAGTGAAGTGAGGAGAAGTCATTTAAGAAATTTCACACATTTCTCAGACAATGAGATCTATGAAGGTATATCTTATCTCTGCCAACTTCTAGGCCGCTATGGTGAGTTATATTTACTCTGTTCAATTGCTCTGCCACCAGTCCAATTAAATCACAAGCAAACTATCTAATAATGATAATAATAATAATTTTATAATGCACCAAATCCACTTTTTACAGTGCTCAAGGTGTAATTCAATTCAAGAGTTCTTTATTCGCTTTAAAAAGCACATATAAAAAATTTAAAAAAAATAAAAATAAAAAATAAAAAATAAAAAATAAAAAATGAAAAAATTAAAATAAAAAAATATATATACAATATATTCTACAAATAGACACATTCACAATATATGTAAAGACAAAAAAAAAAAAACATCAACAACAAAATACATGTATAACAGGGTAAGATCAGAGTGTGCATAAATACGAGATAATTTCCTCGCACTCCTCTCGGTTAAGGAAACCCTTACATAAATAATCATCCCTCGAGTTGATCAATTCCTTTACTTGTTCAACTATGCGTATTGTCT
Source organism: Lytechinus pictus (assembly GCF_037042905.1). Classification (NCBI taxonomy): domain Eukaryota; kingdom Metazoa; phylum Echinodermata; class Echinoidea; order Temnopleuroida; family Toxopneustidae; genus Lytechinus; species Lytechinus pictus. The sequence goes on along the minus strand of NC_087258.1, from coordinate 28,267,840 downwards.
CATCATTCACTTGGCATTGCACAGCCCACTGCTTTTGAATTTCATTGTTATCCATGAAGTACTTATCATTCAAGAATCTTATGTTACCTCCCAACACAGAATGAGCTCCATACCTGGCCATTCCTGCTATATGTGCCACTGTATAATTTTTGGAATTCATAGCTTTCACAACAAAAGATAAACATCTTTTTGCAAACCATAACTCTGGATCCATAACACCTGCTAAATAAGGCAAAAGATGACAGTGTGTCTGCCATGGAATTTTCCAAACCCTTCTTATTGCAACCCGCCATTGTCTACAAATATTATCAAAACATTTATCAAACAGAGGATATAACTGTGAGCCATAGAAACTCGAACAATATTTATGAAACAATATATTTCTTATGTGAGAGTTAGCATATTTGAAATTAAACAAAAACATATTACATTGTCGATTGAAATCTCCAACACACTTTGAGATATCAAAATCATTTATATTCTTAGAAATATCATTCCCTAGATGAGTTACTTTTGATGCAATATCAATATGTCTTCCATTTATCGTGATTCCTGGATCCATAACTGGTTTACCATTACAGCTGAAAACTATTAACTGACTCTTTTCAGGGTTAAACAGAATATCAAATTTAATGGCATAATCTAAACAAGTTTTAATCATTTCTTGAAGAGCAGTCACGCTAGGTGACAGCAGTGTCAAGTCATCTGCATAACCAAATGCTCCTGCAAAGACATTGCCCATAAAGCACCCTATCCCATTGTCACATAACTCTTCTATCAGCCCATCTAGATACAAAGAGAACATGCAAGGAGAGATAACTCCACCCTGTTTAACACCATTTTTAACTGTAAAATAATCAGAATATGCATTGTTCCATTTCAACCTTAGCCTTTGATTCTTATACATATTAAGCAATAGCCTGCATATCATTGGGCAGACCCCTTTGCTCAGCATAATGTCAAACAATTTCACATAATTAACTCTATCAAATGCTTTACTAGCATCTAGCAATAATCCATACACATTACTCCCTTCATGATTAAAGTACGATACAGTTTCTTTAACCATAGCAGTACATAGTGTAGTTGATAACCCTGCTTTGAATCCAAACTGTAGGTCATTAGTCTGCAAGTTCCCTTCTTCCCTTTTCATAAATACATAATCCAAAACTTTACCAATGATACTACCAAGTGTTATTGCACGAAAGTTTCCTGAATCGCCCAAATTTTTCCAACGACCTTTAGGTATTGGTACCATTGTACTTTTGAGCATACCATCTGGCGACACTCCATGCCATAACATGGCAGTAAAAAGCATTGCTAAATATCCACTGATTATTTTCTTTCCATGTATAATATGATCAGACATCACACCTGTTACACCATCACTTTTGGAATGATTTAACCTAAGTATTGCTCTAGATACTTCATCTCCTCCTATAACATGGTCATTCTGTAAACACTCATTACATTCACATTTCTCCTGTGTAGTGGAGTTTATGTGATTCAATAACGTTTCCATATTTCCTTCATCATATCCAATACTTTGATATATCCTTCCAAATTTCCATGCAAACAACTCTGCTATATTTTCTTCCCCCTGAACACCATCCACTCTGTTTGGGTAACCCTTAGGCTTTTTTGAAAGTTTCTTCACCTCTTTCCAAAAATGTCTGCTATTCTTCTCTTTTAATGCATTTGCCATTTTATCACATCTAACTGACATAGATTTGTTCAGCATCAATTTCAAAGCTTTATGATACTCAGACCTAGTTTTCTTTCTTAATCCATACAGTAATCCCTGAGATGGACGATCATTTTCAACCCATATCTTATGCCAAAATAATGCACTCCTAAAATAGGCCTCAACATGATCATTCCACCCAGGCACCACTTTACACTGTTGAGAACTGTGACTTGAAATCATAGCATCTGCACTACTCAGTAAAGCAATGATAATATCATCATGAAATACATTAATGAGGTCATGATGTTTTCTACATAACCTGTCCCTACATTGAATGGCTGAAACAGGGATTTTAATTTGCCTGAAATTTTCTTCCAGTTTTTGTTTATACAACTCCAAATCTTTTGATGATGCAAACTTCCAGTTTACTTTCCCTTCCCTTTCCTTTGATTCTGTTTCCTGATCAATTTCTGTTATCTTTATATCTAGCACACTCTTGACTGCCAGATGATCTGAGAAATTGTGAACACTGTCAATTGTTTCATACCCATGTAGTGCCTCAACTAGATTTTCCGATAACATACAGTGATCAATTAGAGATCTTACACCACTACCCTTGCTACAGAACGTATAATCAAAATTACAACAAGGATCATTTTGACATAAGTAAAAAGAATTCTGGCCCAAAAATTGCAAAAGTGTCGTAGCTTGGTGAGAGTCTCGAGAGATATCTGTATTAAAATCACCACATACACATACATAATCATTGGGGGTTCCTTGTAATATTGAGTCAAGCTCATTTAACGTGATCTTGTATTCATCCAAATTTCCATTCAGACACCTATCATCACAAGGCATGTATACACAACATATTAAAAGCATTTTCCCGTCATCTAGAGTAACTCTTACAGCTGTTAACCTCGAAGATTCTAAAACAACAGGTTCCACATTGAGTTTTAAGTCACGTTTCCATAAGATTGCACATCCCCCATGAGGTCTCCCTTTTAGCAAAACATCTTCTTTCATTGCACTAACCCCATGTTTTCCTATTCCATTTTGCAATTTATCAAACCATCCAAACTGTGACTTACACAACCCATGTTCTTGTAACAGTAAAAAATCAGCTAAGCCAAAAAGCTCCTGTAAAAAAGGTAATTTTGCATCATTCGCACATTGTGTGTTATAAGAGATAATTGAAATGTTATGCAGCATGTTCATCGTTCTGATTTCTTCTCCTCCACCACCTTTGAACACACACACCATAAGGCCATATATCTCCGACCATTACTTTGTCTTTCTCAATAACGGGCACAGTGAGTTTATATGAACAGTATGCAGCATTCGGATTGGATACACACTGAATTTCAGCTGAAATAACACCTTGACCCGTTATATATTCCAACAATGAAAGAAGAAATAAAAAGAAAGATGGAGTGTTCTTTTAATTGACTAGGATTTGGTCTGGGTCTTTTTATGAAAAATCCTGCCACTGGACACTCAGCACTCTGGGAGTTGTTATAATATGAACCATATCTGTTTTTACTGATTTTCTGTTGTATTGAATTCCATTGTATTTTTATTGTTATTAAATGAATAATAACGATAAGGTAACTATACACAACAAAATAGGTAAGTCCCCCCTAAATCAAAATGCTGTAACTTTTGAACAGAATAATTTTGAGATGTAATATTTCTTAGGAAGTTTTCTACACTCATTACGCAACTCCTGGGATAAAATGAGATTGATCAGTTGAGTCATGCATGAGTAATCAAAGATTTAATTAAAAATGAAAATTTTTTAAAGTTACAAGAGTCATTTTTCAGATTGTGTAAATACAAAGGTGGGCGAAGGTTATTTTTTGGTGAATGTTATGGTGCTAATGCTGTTTTGTTATCCATCATCTAGCCACTCCACACAAACTTTGGGTAACACATTTCATGGTTGAGTGAGCACAATTTTTTGTGACGTATCATCATAGGGGTTTATGAATTATGATAGTATCTTTAACTTAAAAAAAACATGTTAAAATTGAAAAATGTTAGTGGCTCCCCCCCCCCCATTTCTCGGGGCCCCCTCCCCATTTTCAAATTCTGGATCCACCACTGAGTAGTCCATAAATTCAATTAAGTCACATTTGACACTGAATTTGCCCCTATTATTCACTTTATATTTATTACCCCTCAAAATTAGTCTGTGACATTGAAAATGCCATTTTCCCCCTTTGATGCATGCTCACTTATCTATGAACAAACAAATTTATTTCATTTTTGCACAGAATTCTGCCCATAGGTTGATCAACATTACTGCCAAAAAAAAAAGTTCTACCATTTTGAATAAGGGGTTACTTATTCTTAAACATATGCACCTATAGTGTACACAATGTCTAATGGAGAGGAAATTAGAATTTTAACAAAAGTGAAATGACGATGGAGGGTGTTTGTTACTTCTGCCAACAGATTTTTAAAGAAACTTCGAGTGACACTATACAAAAGGCGCGCACACCAAAATAATCATTCGATACGGCACAGAGTGGGGCCAGGGCCTTGAACTTTCTTTTCATTTGCATTATTTTCAAATATTGTGTGCTCACTGAAGCATTAGAGATCAGGATTTTCATAAAAATCAAATCAAATGAACTATGCAAGGAGGTTTGTGACAGATATCCATTGTTAGCAATTGTATTTTTTCCAGTAACTTAAAAAAGAGATATTCACATTCCACATGTTCACTCAAACGTGAATGTTTAATTAAATGCCTTTGAATCATTAAAACATGTTGATTGGTCATAGACATAACAAAAAAAAGTTGATAAGATAATTTCAGTTCCCAAAAAGAAACTATACTTGCCTATGGTATTTGAAAATCATATTTTTTGTTTTCATTAAATGTTCATAGAACCGTGAAATGATGAATATTGTTGAAAAAACTCTTCCCAAAAATAAATGTCATCATATTCAATTATTTTTATCGACAGAAATGTGTAAAAAAAATCTAATTATAGGAAATTTTGACTTGTGTTTATTCAACCTTGAAATTAATTTTTGAAAAGTTGTATCATCTTTTAGAAAGTAGCTTTTACAGGTCTTCTGACAATATTTCATGATGAGGATATGGAATTCGTTCCGACAGAATGGAATCAAAGTCATGATATTTGGCTTGTGACTTTAAAAAGTGACAATTTTGCCTTCTGGCGGTTCTCACTGAACCATGAAATTATGGTTTGGAAATTATGGTGGTTTTTTTAAGGGGTGACTTACTTTTTTTGTTGTGTATATATGTTAACAGGGAATGTGTCTCTTCTGATTGATAACTTCTTGACATATTTCCATGAGAATCCATCATATATGAAAGAATCAACTATGATCATGAATGAGATCATGAAAGGAACTCTACTTACTGCTACCAATCATCAACTATCTATCTGGCAAGAGAAGGAAACAAACCAAGATGAATTGAAATCAATAGTCAGGTAACTACATTTCAAAAACAGATTTAAAGTTTTATTTTAATAACAGAGGTCTCATAGCTTCACATAATAATTACATATATACAAAATTTATAAAGCACTTTATACAAAAGTTTCTAAGTGCTAAGAAAAGAAAAGGAAAGAAATGAGAATATACAAGTAATTTATGGAAGTAACTACTAAGACTACAAAAGTGAAAACATGTAAATTAATTAGAAATATACAACTTGCATACAATGTCAGTCAATTCAAATAATCTTGAAAATTAAAACATATACTAGTACTAAAGTACAATATGATTTACAATGCAAATTAACTGAGGGGTATAATTTCATACAAAACACAATGGAAGGGAATGATTGGATGGTGAAACTCCTGTTAGGGATCTTGTGAGTTTTATGCTATTAGTTGTTGAATGACACTCTCTTGCTCTCATTCTGATACCCTGCAAACTCGACGAATTGATATTGAAGACAACAGGTATGAATTCAAAAATTTTCCCAGTTTTTGCAAGTGAGGCTGAGATGAAACTTTGACTGGTGCTTGATCAGCTGTGTGATTTCTTTGCCAGTGGACATGGTCACTTTTGTAGGCTCTTGTAATGAATTCAAGGCTGATAAGGTTGTGTTTGCTGACTGTTTCTATTTCCTTTAACCATTTGCCAAAAATGGAATCTGTACCTGTTATCTTTCAAATTAATGCAGTGAGTCATGCATGATGTCAGATACACTAGTATACTGTATCAATGAAAAGCTGGGGGATGCTTTTTCATATTATGGTCAATAAGAGTTGCAATTTTTAATAATCTCTGAATATTTTCCTCTGAATTTGGTTTATCTTGATATTTGACAGCTTGTTACTTGATGAGTACTTGTCGTCTTCTTGCTGGGATGTTCCTACTTGCCAATCATCATCGTCATGGCAACCTGCTACTAATTTGATAGTGAGCCGTTCATCTAAGGATTCCTTGAGTGTGTCCCAGATGAATCATAATACTCTTCTCAAATGTCTTCTTTTGGATGGTATCGCAGTCTGTGCTCAGGTAAACATTGAACTCTCTCCTTTATTTATTATCATTATTAAAGGTCAAGTCCACCCCAGAAAAATGTTGATTTGAATAAATAGAGAAAAATCAAACTAGCACAACACTGAAAATTTCATCATAATTGGATGTAAAATAAGAAAGTTATGACATTTTAAAGTTTCTACTATTTTTCACAAAACAGTGATATGCACAACTGAGTGGCATGCAAATGAGATAGTCGATGATGTCCCTCACTCACTATTTCTTTTGTTTTTTATTGTTTGAATTATACAATATTTCATTTTTTACAAATTTGACAATAAGGACCAACTTGACTGAATCATATAGTATTAAAAAATGCTAATTCTACATGTTCAGGGAGGAATTAATCGTTGTTTCACTTGGCAATGAGGAGAAAATTAGAATATTTCATATAATACAATACAAAAGAAATAGTGAGTGGATGACGTCATCAGTCTCCTCATTTGCATACAGACCAGGATGTGCATATAACTGTTTTGTGAAATTAATCTAAACTTTAAAATGTCATAACTTTTTTATTTTACATCCGATTTTGATGTAATTTTCAGTGTTATGTTTGTTGGATATTTCTCTTTTTATTCAAATCAACTTTTTGTTGGAGTGGACTTGTCCTTTAAATATCATCCATGCTCTGATACCTTCTAGACTGGACTTCTGCAACTGTCTCCTTTTTGGTTAACCATCATCAGCCATCAAATGGCTCTAGGCTGTCCAGAATGCTACGGCCCGCCTGCTTAAAGGCATTAGAAAGTTCAATCGCATCTCGCTAACGCTTCGAGAGCTTCACTTACCCAGCACAATGCAGAGTGCAGTGTAGCTGCTTTATAAAGCTCTCTATAACTTGGCCCCAGGTTATGTAACATTTTATAATGAGTGTAAGTCAGCTGCGGCCTTGACTTCATTCTGCAGGACTTATTCTTCAAGTGCTCAGTAGTACAGTATCCGTCTAAAAACTTACATTGATAAAGCATTTTCATCAGTTGCTCGTCGTCTTTGGAATTATCTACCAATCCAACTTTGTTATTGTCACAACATTGAGACCTTCAAATCCGAACTAAAGACTTATCTGTTCCAGCAACTCTGTAAATAATGTGTGACATATTCAGGAGCCAGTGCCTTTGAGTGTTGTCTACAGATAAATGGCGCTATAAAAATGTTGTTCATCTTAATCATCATCATCATCATCATTATTATTACTATTATTGCTGTTGTTGTTGTTGTTGTTAGTAGTAGTAGTAGTAGTAGTTATAGGCAAAAATACTACAAGGGGAAGATCGGACTGTACATAGACTGCGCAATGAAACGCTTGGGAAGAGCGCCCTACAGTGTAAGTGAGTTACTTGAGTATAAAGTAACAACCTTTTTTTTATTTTTGCGTATCGCGATCTGGTTGTGTACAAAACATACAAGAGAAATTGTGAAGGGATGAAGGAGAGATGATTTTTACATTTTGTAATTTTTTTTCTTCAAAATTTTTTTTCTTGAATTAAAGATGAATATATTTCAGAGGTTTCTGGGTAAGAAAAGGTGGAATTATTCCCATACGCCGCCCTTGAGCTCTCTCCAAAATCCCCTTTCTCATTTCCCCCATATGTTGTATTATACAAAGCAGCGTGCCGATGTGCGATGGTTTACTTACTCAACGCTAGTGGGCGTCCTACCCCACAAGCTTTTATCAAGCGTTTCAAAAAATCGCCAAAGTGTCCGATCTTCCCCTTGTAGTATCTTTGTTATAGGTTATACATACAAAAAATATCCACTCTTGCAATATCGGATACAATAAATAATGACTAGATTGTTTTGAATGTGTACTGTTCATATGTGGCACTCGCAGACGCAAGAATTTCTACTGCTTTAAATCAGAAAAGTACCCAGTTTACAGTTGGATATGGGTGAATAGATTTGAGCAGAAGCATTATTAATAGCAGTTGCCTTAGACACCTTATTATAAGTTAAAGCGGAATCTTTCTAAAGTAATTATTGCAAGCGTTTATTTTTTATTATTATTCAGTTAGTCTTCTTAGTAAAAGTAGTAGTAGAATCATTGGTAATAGATATCTCTCTTTGATCCAATGGGTTTTACAGCTTTCTTTATTCATTCACTATTTACAGGTTTTAGGAGCTGAGTTTAATCAATTATTGATGCATTGCCTCTATCCAGTACTTGAAAGAATGGCAGATGAAAGGAGTTTGGTTTGGTTAGTCAACTCATTTACATTATCATTGAAATATGTTTTTAATACTTGTGAATTAGCAATTTTGGTGATAATAATCCGGCTATTTATAAAGCAAGAAATACTTACTTTGCACACATCTAAGCTCTTACAGATTTATTATTAATTACCAGGGCTCCGTAACACAAAGTTTTGCAATGAATTGCAACTAGAACCGCACTGATTGGCTTGCGGTCAGTATTTTAAACAGAGTGTGATGCAACGAGGATCCTGATTGGTCATTGGTATTTACCAATTGGTTGCGAACCTTTTTGTTACGGAGCTCAGGTCATTGGATTTAATCTGTACACAATGTGCACAATCCTCCACTCCCTAGGGAGTATTCCAGTCAGTCCCCACTAAGGCGCATACAGTACTTGACAAGTTACATGTGACTTTCACATCGTACTGGGTACATATTTAAAGGAGAATGAAACCCTTGAAACCAGCTGAATCCATATCAAAGAGAAAAATCAAAGAAACATATTGTTGAAAGTTTGAGGAAGATTGAATGAATAATAAGAAAGTTATGAGCATTTGAATATTGAGATCACTAATGCCATGTAGATCCTCCCATTGGCAATGCGACCGAGATCTGTGATGTCACACACGTACAACTCCCTCATTACTTTAGTACTTATTTCACTTATATTCTCACTTTTATAGAGTCTATAACAAGGTGAGGTGTTCTCTTTATGAGAGGACAAGTACAGAGGTTTCACAACATTATATCATTGATGAATCGTTTGTCATATGATTAGAATGAGCTAAAAGAGATGTTTTGGGGTATATTTTCAGTGTCCAAAAGGGGAGAGTTGTTCATCTGTGACATCAAAGATCTTGGTCGCATTGCCAACGGGAGGATCTCCATAGCATTAGTGATCTCGACATTCAAATGCTCATAACTCTTCTATTGCTAGTCCTATTTTACTCAAACTTTTGTTGATCTTATTCTTTGATTTTTCTGCTTTCACAAAAGCTAACTTGCTCCAAGAGTTTCATTCTCCTTTAACACCTGGGTGGAGAGTGGTTAAACATGGATTGATGCATTGTATGTGATATGCGAGTGAATGAATGACTCGGGGTTTGAAGAAGTGAACAGTCATCTAAGAATTATGACTTCTGGTAGTAATAATAGATTTTTTTTACCAGGTCCCTTGGAGAGGATCTAAAACTCAGTCATCTGCTTGATAAACCCTTTAAAACACAATTTGATTTCAGTATAATACATATACACTATTGCAATGTTTAATGGGTTAATAACAATCATTTGATTTCAGTATAGTTCATATTGCAATGTTTAATGGGTTAATAAGAGTCATTTGATTTCAGTATAACTCATATAGTCCTATTTCAATGGTCAATGGGTTAATAACAGTCAGTTTTATTAGCATTAGAATATCAAGTAGTAAATCATGAATGATATTGCCTTCTTCTGATTCTAGCCACCATGCCAATACAACCCTAGCCACCATCTCACAGGCCTGTACATATAGGTAAGTAATACGCTGATGTATACTCACATTCATTCAGTCAATAATCAAAATACCACCTGCTTTTCAGTCAATTATTTTAAAGGGGAAGGTAAACAAATGGCAGTATACTATAATAGGTAATGAATCTTAAAATCAATTTTGGAAGGTTTTATTTGCTGAATATTTTTATACTCCCATTCAAAAAAAGAATGAGGTATATCCATAATCAGCATACCGTTGGAAGGGAGGATGGTCTAGTGTAAATTTTGCTGATCGAACTACTTCCTTCTTTTTTTTCCCAGTGCTCACATGCACACACATTGGTCTTGGAGGGAAGACATGCCAAACATTTTCTATTTGTGTAGGTATTGCATTCCATGCCACATTGTGCAAAAAAAAAAATCAGGGTAAATTTATAATTGTTTCTCTTTGTGATTCATGCTGGATTATTAGTCACCTTCAGTAATATTTCTAATTCTTATAGACCCTCCCTTCATATTGATTGTATGAACTCAAAGATGAAAAAATTTGACCTAGAGCTGATATATTCATCTGAGAACTTGAGATGCTGTTTCATATGAATAGTCCTGTCAACAAGTCATAGGTACCTATTGGTGTGTCCCACCTGAAAGCTTCCACTCATAGGCGCAAAAAATATATATCCAGAAACGGCGTTTTGTAGAGAGCTTAAAATTATGACATGTAGTTTTAGTTTGTTTTTTTGATTTCTCAATTTATTGACATTCAATGTAATAAGCTATGAAATGAAATTATTGAAGTTCAATCGGCATGTTGGAGTACTTATTCTCTTTTCCGGGCATGTTGTAATTATCTTTGTCCTCCATAAATGGTGGTCGCCAATACTCACTATATAATACGGTTTGGGCGCAGGTGATCGTCATTTGACTTGCAATTTTTAGATTACAATGCTCCCTCTATGTCTACAAATATTGTCTTATATGATGGCCTCCTTTTTGGAAGACATTGGATGAATAAGTGGGAAGTGCCAAGAGTCAGAGCAGCATGCGTCTATTCATCTCAATATTTAGACAAGAAAATATGAGTGCAGGGAGAGCCACATATAATGGCATCCTAGCCGGATTCCTACACTGACTCATCAAACACCGCACCACCATTATTTTGTAGAAATAGCCTTGATCCTTGCAAGATTCCTGTGGGTTAGGCGTTGCTCTGAGTTTGAGTAAAAAGGTTCCTAATGTATCTTTTTTTTCTCATTCAGTTCAGTGAGTGAGCTGTTACTGATGAATGTAGACTACCTGACTGATTCTGTATCAGCTAGACTAAGACATTATGAATGGAATCCTAAAGCACCATTAGTTCTTAAGGTCACCTTGCAACACAGGTAAGTCATGTCAATGTCCTTTTTATCTTGGGTAGTAGTAAACATTTATAGGGTTAATCAATTCTTGTAGCTATGTGGAATACATTGGAGCTAGCTAGGGAGAACACTTGATCGTCATCAATGACCTTACTGACAACCAACCAAGCTATGAATCCAGTGACATGGTAATAATAATTGTGAAGCGCGTTGAGCAGCCGTAGATTGATAAAGTGCTATATAAATGCCAATTATTATTATCAACCCTACAAAACAAATACCGAAGTGTTCAGTGTTCTCCAAACAGTTGATGGTAGATCTTACTTGAGAATTATGCATGTACATCTATTCATGTACATGTATATAACTGCCTTTTGAAAAACAGTTGTTAAACTTCCAACTGTTCCAACAAAATTTCTGGCTGAAGTTTACTAAATTCTGCCTCCACATTCTAAATTCCTCAATTTGTATTCTGATTTATTATGTAATTAAGAAGGTCCTAACCTTTCTATGACCTACAATCAACATTCATTGTCTTGTACAATCTGCCTCTATTTAACCCAACAGTTGACAGTAGGGTCAAGTACTGTAGATTTCATTGAGGAATCTATTGGTGTGTGGATCTAATTTTGTCATTATGAGTGGTCACAAACTGCAACTCGCTACTTACAGTGAATTTCCTTCTAGTGATTTCAATAAGCATTAGTAAATTATAAACAAGTATAAATCAATCTCTTCCAAAACATTCTAAAGTATTCTGGCAGTCTGCTTTGTATGAACAGAATATAACTGTATAATACACCTGTAATGCAATGTTAACATCCCATTGTTTCCCTTTTTTAACAAATCAAATAGTTGGCTAGAAGAATACACTTGTTACCTGATGGCAGTCAATGGGATTAGTTTATAGGAAGCAATAATAGTTCAAACCACATACTGAAATAAGTTTGTAAAACAAGACAGATGGTTTATCATAGATTACTTATTTCGATATTAGTGTAATGTTACATGTCACTTGGGGAGTTTGGCCAATTATTAACTATAACTTTAAATGTCTAAATATTGTAATATTTTCATATATATGTAGATATATGTTGTTATCACATACGATCCATAGACTTACAAAAAATAAGAAACAGCATTTTTCTCTCAATTTTCCAATTTTTATTTCAGCACATGTGATATACTACCATTGCTTCAGGATACCATTCAAGAGGTATTTGTTTGTATTGACTTTAGAAAAACAACTTTTATTACAAACATAAATAATGCACTCCAGGGGCTGCACAACAATTTTCAAAGTAGGGAGTTGGGGATGGTGGGCTGAACATGCAGAATATCATAAGTTGATGGCCATTTTCATGTTTTTCAGGACTGGATGCAAGCTTTATTTATTATCTGTGATTGACACAGAGGGCCATACATTCAAATTGTCTATTATTCAAGATTATAATGATGATAATAGGCATTTATATAAGTCTAATTTTTCTAAGAAATAACCTATTCAGAGGCACATTACCCGGGGGGGGGGGGGGGGGGGGGCTGTGCGAGCCCCCTGTAGGGTTTTAAAAAATAAAAAAGAAACAAATTGACCTTACATATAGGTGGAATCCTTTTTTTTTTCTTTTTTTTGGGGGCGGACAAATTATTGACCTTAAATTTATGTGTTAACCTAAAATCTACTTAACAAATTATGTTTACTTAATACATGTACTTCAAATTATAATTTGATTTTTCATTGCACTGACCATTTTACGATTGTTCACATGGTCAACCGCCCGCATTGCTTTTATTCACTTCTCTTGGGTGAAAATTGTTAATTGAGAGTGAGGATGAGCGTCATGAAATACTGATTTTAATACCACTGCCGAAAGAAAGTTTGAATTGGGTATATAGGAATCAGTGTACGGTCGGTCGGTTGCAAATATTGCACATCAAACTACTTCCTCAGTTTCAACCAATTCTCATGAAACTTGGCACACATATTGGTCTTGAGGTAAAGATGTGCAAGGCATATTTTTCTATTTGTTGGAAGTCGTGTTGCCATGGTAAAACATATGTAAAAAAATCAGGCAAAATCTTTTGAACTACTTCATCTGTGTTTAACCAATTCTCATGATATCTAGCTCACACATTGGTCTTGGGGTAATACTAGGCAAGACATTTTTTCCATGTGTTGCCATGGTAATGGTGTACACTGGGGGTATTAATCACCTTCAGTGATAGTTCTAGTTTTGTTTTAATTTCAGGTATTTCATCTCATGGATGAGCATCATTTGGATCAGGCAACCACTTTGATGAGTGTTCTTGAGTCTCTTATATCATCTATCAATAGATGGTATCCTAGTCAAGACAATCAATGTAAAGAGGTACCAAGGTAAGTACTTTGTAAACAGTCATTGATGAGTGTTCTATCAGTCTCTTATATCATCTATCAATAGATGGTATCCTAGTCAAGACAGTCAATGTAAAGAGGTACATGTACCAAGGTAAGTACTTTGTAAAAAGTCATTGATGAGTGTTTTGTCATCTATCTGCAAAATCGTGAGGAAAAATAAATGATTAAAAACAAAAAGAATGTAGAAGATTAGATATTGTAAATGGAAAATGTATTTGTTTTTATATCAAGCCTTTAGAGTGAATCAGTAAAAACATGGTTTAGTCTGTACAGAATAGGTGTTGTTTCCTTTCTCCACTATGAACAATTACAGAAATACTTGATTTGCGTTGTGGAGCATTGTGGCCCAGTGGATTACTCTTCTGACTTTGAAACAGAGGGTTGTGGGTTCAAATCCCAGCCATGGCGTAATTTCTTTCAGCAAGAAATTTATCCACATTGTGCTGCACTCAACCCAGGTGAGGTGAACTGGTACCCGGCAGGATTTATTCCTTGAATGCACTGAGCGCTAAAAGGCAGCTCGAGCTAAAGCCGGGGTAATAATATTAATAAACACTGCGCCTCAGAATAGATTATCTCTAGATAGATGACGCTATATATATATGCCTATTATTATTATTATTGTTTTTATTATTATTATTACTATGCTAGTTTTATAAATACTCCCAATGACAGGCTAAATTATGATTACAAGTTAAAATGTGAATATTGTGTCCCCATTTATTACATATTTTTATATTTTGACAAATATTCAATTAGTTATTACTGTACATTGTTTTTTGTTTTTGTTTACAGCTGTGAGAGCGATGAAGTGAGTTCTATCATGGCATTCTACAATGATTATATTCAGACTTTGAATAAAGCTGAGGACGATCTAGCAAACCTTGACGATGAGAAGAATCTAAACACAAACAAAGATGAAGATATATTGATGGATGAACCTGATACACCCAAACACCTCCCTCTTCATATTGATAATGTTAAACAGGTAAGGCTTGTTAGTGTTTCACGATTGAATGGTTGAATGTACTTTAGTCTTTAGTTTTAGAAATAAATAAAACTTTATAATTTTGCTCAAATTTGGTCACAACAGTTGCGCTTGAAAATAAACTTGTCACAAAACAATGTGGCGTGATCCTCTAACGTGACATATTTTTGCATTTAGGATTTGATGAGTTGGAGGGATGGGGGAGGTCAGAAGGTTAGGTTCATCACTATGTAGATACAATACATGTGGATAAATCACATTTTAAACTTGGTTCAAACTATAGAATTCTCTTAAGAATAGAAATAAAGAATGCAAGATCTTTCCATGGTGGAGGCATATATTTTAACAGCACTCAGTCAAGTGTCTATATAGTATTCTATACATTGATCCCTAAGCTCTAGTTAAATTTGGTTTGGATATATGGAAAAAATGTGGGCTAATATTAGCATTATGCTCAAATTGAAACCTGAAGTGTCTTATTATTAGTGTGGTTATTTTGTAATATAACACTTTGGTATGGACATGTAGGGATATTGATCATGTTTTGAGAAGGGCGCCTTGAGTTGAGGGTGGCTGGTCAGATGGGAAGGGGTGACTGAAGAAGACAATGAACAAGCAAGTAGTGGAGGAGAGCAGGAGGGTTGGGTTGAGGGAGGGGGATGCTTCAAATAGAGTAAAGTGAAGAGGGTAAAGGTGATTTCAGCAAATGCGAGGAGAATCCAGTCACCCCCTTCGTTAGATTTAAAACCTGGATTACTGCTTTATTTGTTGTAGGTGTTAAATCACTGTGTCCATGTGATGTCTTCATCAAACCCACGCCTAAGACTTCAGGTTCTTACTACTGTCCAATCAGGTATACAGTCCCTGCATCAACACCAAGGTAATTTAAATTTTACATCATTTTTATTTGTAATTTGGTGGGGATTTTTCCTGATCGCTAAGAAAGCATGAATTCATGTAATCAAGCAAGTAACCAGATGATCAAAGGCTAAAGGTCCTCTCAGAGGGACCTGGTAGTGACGCTAATTGCCTTACCAAAGGGCACTAGCGCATAAAGTGTGAATTGTAACCGGGTCAAGGAAATCCGAAACCCCTGCTCTACCAACTGAGCTATCACCCCTCACATATTTTACATATATATAGCTTTTATGACCTAGTCATGTAGTAAATATTGATGCGGATGGTGTCTTTGATGTTTCCTCTGAAACCCTAATTTACTCCAATAACTGCATACATCTACTTGATTTATGCTAGTTCAGCCCTTGAACAAGGTATACCCAAATAGTACTCCCAAAGATTTTTGCGCGATAGCGCCATCTCCCGTTAGTGCTTTCTACCCATAGAACATCGCGCGATGTGCGACCATCTTCCTCTTTGCTTTTTGCAAGCCTATGAGTAGGACGTATCAGCTAAGTGCTCTTGAAAATATATAGATATCAGACATCTCTAGCATTTTTTCACTAAGTTTTTATCATTTATAGTGGGTTTACATTTCATTTTTATTTAATACTTGTTTCTCCACACCTTTTCCAAGCTTTACAATGATTAACAAAATGAAAATCAAGCCTAAGCCATATCATGTAAATCACAGCTCAGTGTAAAGCAAATATCGTCACGATTGCCTCAGTGTGTGGGGGAGTGGGATGGGGCGCAATGCACTCTTCGAAGTGTTTTGGGCAAGGAAAAAAGTTTTAAAAGGTAAAAGATATCTTCAAATCAATTTTAATAGATAAATTCAACTTGTTCTTCATGATTAAGGTCTACTTTTATTCGCATAACTATTTCAAAGTTCTGCGCAAATCATTTTTCACTAAATTTTCAAAAGTAAGTGGTGTTCACTCAAGCGGAAATATTTTTCGACAGTTATATCGTCATTTGCTTAAATGGATCTGTACCAATGTTACAATGTGGAAAAATCTTCAGGATATTACAAATGTATAATTTTACAGGATTTTTTCTAAGTGTAAACTTTTTTTTGATACGCACTGTATTGTGTGTGAGATTGTTATAATCTGTTACCCAGCGCAGCTTTGGTGTGTTTTTGTTGCACTGTTTATCCGATCTTCTCGTCTGTGCATTTATACGGTGACACACGTCTCTCGGTAGGCGGGCGTCCCCCCCCCCTACTGTCAGGGTCGCGCTGTTTGCGTGATTGCGCGAGACGCCGGTGTAATTACGTGGCAAACCCCACTCTCTGCCACGGTTGTTTTCCTTTCTTCTACAGGTTAGGGGAGCAGACGTCGTCTCTTCTATTATATTCATTATTTCTTTTAGGTTACACAGTTTGCCTGTTAGCTGTAGATGGCCTTCTATGGTGTTTTTTTCTCCACCTTTTTCTTAATTTTCTTGATCTCTTTTGATCTTTAAAATTTTGAAGTGCTTCTTGTCGGAACGTTGGTCTCGACTTTTCCTTTCTGCTTGCTTTTAAATCAGATTGTTGTTGTTGCACTTTTTGGGATTGATTAATTTAGAGAATCATTTATTTGTTTGATCGATTAATCAATTTCTATTTTTTCTTCCTGTTTTGAAAATTTCTTATTCTAAATTTTTTTCTTCAGGCGGAGTCTTCAATACTTTTCTTTCTTGAAGGAATTTTATTGTTACTATTCTGGGATTGATTAATTAAGAGAATCATTTAATTGATTAATTAATTAATTAATCAATTCCTATATCCTTCCTGCTCTGAAAACTTTTTCTTCACAGGTGGGGCCTTCAATTAATTTCCTTTAGCTTTTATTCACTCCGGTTGAATTATTGCTTCTTCAATCAGTTGCTGATTGTTTTCTGGTTGATTAAAATCGTTTAATCGCCTCTTTGTTCTGATTGTTTTTAATTGATCGTTGATTGATTTAAAAAAAAAAAAAATTAAATTAATTTTTTTTTTCTTAGAAACCTCTCGACTTTGTCGGTTCCTTTCTCTTATTTGCAGGTAGACACCTAGACTGTTTGTCTTAGGTCTCTCCTATTTTCGGTTCCTCTTTTTGAGGAGTGGGAGTTACAAGTTTCTTACAATTTGTTCCTCCTTGTCTCAGCGTAAATTCTTTTGCGCTATATTTAAAAAAAAAAATTCTGACAAGTCTGTCGGCTTTTTTTCTTATACATGTAGGAGGACATTTAGGCCGGACCGGTCTTTCCAGTTTGTTTTTCACTGTTTTTCCTTTCCTTTACAGGAATTGTTTTTACAGCTTTTTCTAGCTTACGCCAAAAAAAAAAAAGAATTTCTGTTTTGGCAAATAGGCAAACATAAATTTTTTTTACATAGCTTACCCATTGGGTAGCGTGTTATTTCTTCCAGGTATCCTTTTTAGGTGTTTCCTAGATTGGTGGCGGTTACAAGAAAATTTCTTCTCTGTTTCCCCCCCCCCCCCCCCAAGAAAAAACTTGTTTTCTGGTTTTTTCAGGGTTTACAAGAATTGCTTGATGAGTGGGGCGGCTCCAGCCCCGGAGGACCTTGCACCCGCCGCTGGGATCGATCCGATACCAAGCGCCTTGATTTCGGCAGTCTCCAGCCGCGGCGGCGGTGAGTATGAGGTCTCGATGGGCAGTAATCTGAATTTGCCGTCAGATACTGCAGGCAGGAAGAAGGCAGGGACCGTGGCGCCACGGTCCCGTTCGAAAAAGAAGGTGGTAGCCAAGGCCGCCAGGCCTAAACCAAACCAGGGTTCTGATGCAGCTGTGACCTCATTATTACCCCCAGGGCTGATCGATCCACCGGCTACCGGATCACCAAAAGTCCGGGAAGAGAGTGCGGTGCTCTCCGCCCGGCACAGGTCAGGCTCGATGCCGTCAGAATCTTCCTTAACTGGGAGTTTCGGCAAAGGGCTGCCAGCCCCTGACCGTGAGAGGCAACACAATCTGACCCAGTCAGATTCGGGTGAGGCATCCTCGATCACCCGCGCCTCTTGTACCTCCTTCTGCTCTGGCCACGCCGGCGGAGCCCGCAAAAGAGAAGAAGAAGAAGCGGTCGAAAGAGAAGGCGGTAAGCCTCGGTGCCCCGGGCAATCCTCTTTCTGACGCTTGTACCAGTGGCAAGATGGCTCAACTATTCACGTTGCTCCAATCTGCTTTCGAGCAGTGTGGTTACCCCCCACGCTCACCGTCGGTCTCCTCCGCTGTTGTCCCCGAGCACCTAGCGAGGCAAGCTGACAGTAGCCGCCAAGCACCCCGGGGATCCTCCAGTGATTCACCCGAATCACCGGCTCGAGTACCGGCTAGCCTGGTACCTCAGGAACGCGTGTTCGATTCGACACACGCTCTGAATTTGACACGAGTGATCCAGCCGACACGCGCTGTTGACGGCCCCCCCCCCCGTCTCTCCGAGAGCCGGCCGAGAGGCAGCGTGGCACCTGCGGCTCTCGGAGCTCCACCGGGAGAGGAGACTTGTCAATGGGACAACCTCCCGGAGCAGGCCGTGGAGCATGACTCGTCGTGCGAAGAGTCTTATGGAGACGATCAGTATGAGGATGATCCCCAATCCTCCGCCGACCCTTCGGTGAGCGCTCAGGCGCTACTGGAGAAATACCTGCCTCATATCTATCCTCCTAGTGAGCATGATAAGGAGGCAGATGAGTCCTTGTTTTTTGCCCCGACAGCTCAGAGCTCGGGTGGCATAAAACTAACCAAAGACTTTAAGGCAGCATTCGATAATGCCGTCGCCTTAGCCAGCGCCCCAACGGCACGTACGTGCATAGCGCCAACTTAATGTGTTCCGCCATCTTGCTTGTTGGTTGCCGATAAAATGCGCATTTTCAGATTTTTTAACGCTCAGTTATTATCCATGACTGAAACATTGACCAATCAAAAACTAAGATTCTACAAGAAATATGAATATTCATATACGAAAGTATAAACATAGATAATTCAGTTTTATGTGAAATTTAAACCCAATACTTCAAAATATGGTTAGTTTTATGTCTCTAAAATGACCCTTAAAACCAGAATTTTATTACTAAAAAATAAAGGTTTTCCCAAGTTGCCATGGTAACGCGGTCTGAGATATAAAAGCTTAGCAAACACTTCATTTCAGTGATCGAGGATGTATTTGTTTACGGTATACGTCTACATAAATTATAACATTTTTTTCCAGACCATGGATGAACTTTCAAAAAGAGACATTTTAGGCAAGTTTTTACGATTTCCGGCAATTTTCTGACACAGGCACTTTGAAGAGGTAATTTTTACAGAATTAGAAGAAGACATCATGGATTTTCCTAATTATCACGACGGATATGCAACTTACTTGTAAACAAATCAAACAAAGTCTATGATACATTTTCGATAATGCAAAAAGAGACATTCAAGTCTCTGATTGAGAGCCGCAGATTGAACATTCGCACGGCGCAATGGTAGCGTTTTCGCCGAATTCGTCGGGGCGAAAACTCCAAGAGAGCCGTACCACTCACCAGTCCCGAACGCTGCGCTGTATGTTTGATGATTTATCTGGTGCCATTTCGTGCTTATAAATTTGTTTTTTCTACAATGCCACTATCTCATTAAAATTGTTTGTCATGATAACATTGGAAATATTATCGTTTAATGGCCCAAAGGATCGACTGTAATAAAAGATACTTTGAAATATTGTCAGAGAGTGATTAGTTAGGTGATGTTTATGGTCAGAATTTAGTCATGGCTTCGGGTGAACTTACGCGAACGCGGTCACTTGCTCACGGGGCGAGTCGGCCTGGCCCTTTGGTGGAAGGCCGTTAGGCAACGTGCGGTGCAGCTAGAGCAGAGTTGGGGAGTTATAGGTATAAAAATACTTTGAAATAAGTAATCTGCAAATATTTTTGTCTTATCCCTTTGGATTACTTAGATAAGAAATTCAAATTCTCAAAGTTTAAATCAAATTTTAGACAGTGACAACAAAGAGTGGTGCTGTATGGGGGGGGGTGGGGTCTTGCAAGCCCCCAATTCACGAACAAGAAAAAAAAGGAAAAGGTAAGAGAATCTTGCGAAATTGTTCAATTGGATTTTTGTAACCAAAAGTCAAAATTATGCTTATGTCGCTTGCTTGCAACTATATATTTTATAAATTTTGCCTGATACGCCATATCGTAGTACCCTCAATTATTTTCACTTGTTACGCCACTGACATGACTGATATAACATCTACTAGTTTATGATAACATTATTTGGTTGCGGGATCAAAGCATCAGCTATATAGCTAAACATTTATACTTTATGCCTGTTCAACTTCCAATACAGGTTTAGGCCTGTATTTATGAGATGTTAAGATCTATGGGTGCCTTTATTATTTTCATTTTCAATTAAAACAATTATTAATTATGTATTAATTTAGTATTAACCTCGATGATACATTTTATTGTATTAAATCGTACAATTTCTGTTGTATTAAGCCCCTTATTAAGCCCTTTTAAAAACATGCTCAGTAGCAGACCCCCCCCCCCCCCAATATATAAAGACAATAGAAGTGTATATAGAATTAATTGAACCCCCCCCTTATTGAGGACAAAATGAAAAAAAAAAATCAAAATAATCGACCGCCCCCCCCCCCCTTTGACGAGGCAGCTGTCGGTGGCCTGATGTCTTCATTGACTTCTTTTTGCTTGTAAAAATAATATTAAAGAAATAGGGGCTACTCTAAGTGTCCCCTGTGAAAATTGATTTGGATCTGCAAGTGCATGAGGCTGCGCCCCCTCCAACGTCATAGCTACCCCATATCTTTAGGTTCTAGCTCTCATATTTTTCAGCTCCCTGGTTTTTTGGAAGAAAAAAAAACGAGGCGAAAGAAAAGAGTGAAATAAATGAAATACGATTAATCAAAATTTGAGTTGTTTGAAAGAATTATACTTATCAGAGAAACTAAATTAAATTCTACAACCATGAAGAATAACAGCATTCTTGATAAATTCTGTTTTTTTTTCAAAATCAGAACCAATCAACCTTTTTCTGATTATTCTGTCACTTTCCATATTTTGGAGAAAAAAATAAAAGTGTTCATCGACGCCCTGTACTGCATGATGAAACTGTATCCCCACTCGGCCCTCGTAACCCCCCCCCCCTCTCTCCCCCTCCCCCACCACAATGCCCCTTGCTCATTTCTCTTATCTCACCTTGACCTTAATTAATTAATCTTAACTATTTGGCGGTACAGTCAAACGTGACTGGTCGCCATCAGTTTCATCCCCAACAAACAAGGAACAAACAATAACAATTCTGTTTTTCGACCCAACATCGTTCCTTTCAATACGCGTAAGGCTATACGTGGGCATGCACAAACAACGTGGGTTAACAAAAACTGACCCGCGTTTGGACTAAAATTGTGATTAAAATAAAAATGTTATAAATATGAAAAAAATATGTGTATAATGAAGGATATCTGATAAACGGAAAAACATCAATCGCTAATTCATAAAAATGCTGGAAAAGATTTGACAGAGGTTTTTAACAACGGTAATCAAGGGGAATTAGTGTATGGGTGAATGGCGTTCGAGCTTTAGCCGAGCGTTAGCCGGAGAGGGCGCGGGCCAAATCTGCCTGAATCTGGCAATATGGCGTCGTCCATTAAGCTGACGTTAGCCAGCGGCGACTGCACGTACGTGACGGCTAAGAACAAGAGGCATAAAACCTTCGGCAAGAAATTCAAATTTGCCGCGGAGGACACGGAGGCGTTTTTTACGCCCAAGTCCTCCCCCGAACTCGACCGCATCGGGGCGAGGCTAGGGGGCCGCTTCTCTACCGGGCAGTCTCGTGCGCTAGAGAAGGAAGACACAGGTTACGAGCTGCAAGCGCGCTCGTCATTATGCCTCACGGCCTATCTCGGGGCCTTAATGGCACTCCGAGCTCAGGCAGTGGAACTGGGGGTGTCAGTCAGCGACACCGTCGTCTTGGACGAGGCGTTGCTGTCTTTAGTGGGTGAGCTATGGATGCAGCTGTCGTATTTCGCAGCCTTGGCATCCAATGCTCGGCGGGAGAGAGTGCTCACGAAGCTTGGCATCCCGCAGGACATTTCAAATTTCCTTCCAGGCATACCCCAGTCAGGAAAGTTCCTCTTCGGGGGAGAAGCGGCCTCTCTCCTCAAGGAGGAGACAGAGGGCCGCAAGCAGGCTTCTGAGCTCATCAAGGAACTCAGACCTGTGCGCCCGACAGCTCCCCCGGCAAGGAAGCCGTCCGCTCCGAGGACGCAACCCCCACCCTGCTCCGCGGTTGCCCAAAGGCGTTCCCGGGCTCCCGCACCGCCGGCTCACAACCCACAGTCTGCACGAGGCCAGCGGGGAGGCAGGGGCAGAGGCAGAGGCGGGCGGTCATACATGTGAACATCAACTTAAGCATCATCCTGAGTGCATTCAAGAAAGGAAAGCAAGACTTCCCTCCTGAAGAATCTATAAGAGCGTCTTTCTTCAGGCCTATCTAGGTTTCAAATAAATAAAGCAAATAATCACCTCTTGATTTCACATGAAGAGACAAACTATCTGCAAACTGGAAGTACATAGTACCTTTCCTCAGTTTACATTCAACTTGCCTCCAAAGTGATAGTTTGCCCATCACCATGATCATTTGCTTGATATATCTTCTTGTGAATACAACTAGGGTTGTACATGTATGTGTGGATTGATGCAAATAATGTAGTGATATCTCTAATCTTGAAATAACTCATCTCTATGTTGAAGAGATTTCATTATGTCATATGTAAAAGATAATTTCATATATAATGTAGTTTGAAAGATATTTGGTTTAAGGTGGCTTGTTTGATGAATTGTACATGCCTTGCACAGTTTAATCAAAATGAGCTTATCCCTTGATTTCATAACAGGATTTTGAATCTTCTGAATGACCAACACTTTCCTAATATGAAATAGTTATCAATTTTCTTCACATTATTTTATTTTGTAGATGTGTTATTACCTCTTGTGCACAAACTGTGGCCATCATTTGTGTTAAGGTTTACTGATCAAGAGACGCTTGTCACTTGTAAGGTAAGTCTAAAAAAACAGACATCTTGAGCAGGTGAGATTTTCCTTTTATATACACAGCCATTTCCATGGCGGTCATCCAATTCACTCTGTCGCAGATACGAGAGTGCAAACCCATTTCAGAGAAAATCAACTTAAAGGTTTATTATAATTTCCATACTTTTGTTCTCATCCTTACAAGATTTTCATTGCTAGAAAAAATAATGGGAGGAAAAAACCAAGACAATTGCTTGACATTGGTATCTTTATTTTTACACAATACCAAGAATCTGAGAAAATGTTACAAAAGAGCTACAAGCTTGCAATTTTGGTTTAATAATAATAATAATCTGCTTTTAAGTTAATCTGTTTGACTTGCTTAGACTTTCTCAGTACAACAGGCCATAGGAAATACAACAACCCTGACCGCATTTTCAATATGCGCAATCAGCAAAACATATCACCCTTTCAAGTGCGCTATCAGTGCATTGTAGATACAACAATTTGCTGAGCACGCATTTGCATATTAAGTACGCGCAGCTGTTGTGTGCCTTGCTTCAGTACAAGTTTCAGTAGCCACTTTTCCTGTTAGTACATGTACATGTGCGTTGGTCTGTTACAAAAATGTTAAAGTTTTTGTTCAATTATCTCTCATTTCTTTTTTTCTACATCAATTGTACTCATACTTGCTACATATGATCCTTAGGTTGTACTACATGTGTGTTGTTGATGATGAATCCGATGCAAGTGACGCTAAGATCAGGTCAAAGGTCATCAAGGGGTCAAATGATCAAATGATTTGAGGTCATATCCGTCCTTTTTTCAAGTGTTTGTTCAACTTGCCCTCATTTCTTTATTTCTGCATCAATTGTGTGTACACGTGGTACAAATAATCATTAGGTATTACCACACGTCTGTTTATGAGGATAATGAGGTTGGAGGTCATCTAGGGGTCAAAAGATCATATTGCATATTTTATTGATCGCAAAATCAGGCAAGACTTGTGGTTCTTGAACAAAGAAGGATAATATTTGGAAAAAGCTATTTACATGTGCTATTGATTATTCGTTTTAAATTACCCGGTAGCAGATCCAGATCTACAATGATATGGTGATAATTAATATTGATTTTAAAGGTTTACTTGAATTATTATAGCCTTTATGTCATATTGCATGAAAACTATGTTGACGTTGAATGGCATAGTCTGTTATCAAATCACTATCAAATTTTTTTTTTTTCATTTTCCTTTGATACATTAACATTTAACATTATAAAAAATGTTTTGTGTATTTATCTGATTGTGTATCTTCATTCTTTGCCTTTTCAGGCGTTTGAGACTCTTCTCATTTTAGCTGAAAGATCAAGGGATTTTATCCGCAGGAGAGTTGTGAAAGATATCTGGCCCAAGCTTACATCTTTCCTACAAACACAAGCTTCTGTCAGGTTAGTATCATAACAGTTATAACACTAATCTAAACTCACTACTGTCCTACAAATACAAGCTATAGTGAGGTTGGTGACACGACATATGCTCCTGCGACATTTGCTCTGGTCTTTATATCTCAGAGGACAAAGGGTTAGAGTTAGGATTGTAATAGAGTTTTGGGTTCAGAATAATGTAAAGATGAGGATTAGAGATTATTTAGTTTCGGAGGTTTGGTTTTATGTTTAGCCAGAGCAAATGTCATGGAACCATGAGGTTAGTATCATAACAGATATCTGGTCTAACTCATTTCATTCCTGCAAACACATTGTTTGTTTTAAGATTTGTGAATCACCAGACTTTGAAGGATGCTTAGAGTAACATGCACCAAACACAGAAATGCATACATGTAAATGGGACTACATATGATGTTTGACCAAAATATTTCAGCTGTTTGGGGCCTTGTGATGTGAGGGCATCAGATGAGCAATCACTTTGATTTTTTTTTGCTTTAACATTATTCCTAAATAATTATTTACATCTCTGTCTCTCTTAATAAGAATTTCCTTTCAAAGTTGTGTGAGGGATTTGTGATGATTGTGGGTAATACACATAGTGTATGAGATTCATAGATGCCTAAATAAAAAAGATAGTATTATGTAACATTAATTATTTTCTGATTTAGAATGTTCCTATTCATTGCTTTTCATGCAGTTTGAGAGCTGGATCAAGTTATCTCCATACAGCTTACTACAAATTACAGCATTCCATTCTATCTGGAATTGGTCAGTTATGTTTACAGGTAATTTAAGTTATTCTGTTTGAATGTTTCAGTCACTTTGGCCCATGTGTGCAACCTTGCAGTGTACTGTAAGCTGTATGTATCTTTGATATCACATATGTCTGTAAATATTGATGTATTTGTAATGGAAGGTTTATTAAGCACTGAAACTGACATAAGACAATACAAGATGTGATGTCCATCAGGGGAGCGTTTCATGAGAGGACTTTTCAGACGTTTTTTTCGACAAGTCCCATTCTATCCGACAGTTGCCATAGTAACAGTGCTTCTCAGCCAATCAAAATCAAGGAAAGTTGTCAGATCTGACAACTCGGACAAAAATGTTGATGAAACACCCCCCAGGATTCTCAATAAAGAAATTCCTCCTTATTGACTGGTGGCATATCAAGCCTTCCATGCCATTGGAGAAAAATTGATGTAATGAAATATATCCTGCGACTTCTTGGGTATACTTGGGTGTAAAAACTGGAAGTATACGTAGCTCTTCTTCTTCTACAGGCCAGTGTCTGGTGTATCATCATACTGGTGAGGTGTGATGTGATTATGTCTGATAAAAGATTACTTACAACATGCAAGTGAAAACAACCACCACTATTAACAGAGCTGGGTCGTTTGTACCACATGTTACAATTAACATTCCTTTGGGAGTTACTTATTGCATGTAGAAGAATCTACTCTCATCGACAAGTTTTCTGGCAAAGCTCATTGCCCCTCTTTACTGTCGCACCCCATCTCAAGTATGGTTCAAACTAATTACTTGTACACTACCTTTTTAGGGATGACTTAAATTGGTTAATGGTGGCAGCATTGGCTATTTCATTTGTCACAGCATTCCGATTATTCATACTCTTTACTGAAAAATAACAGAATAAAGAAACCCTTCAAAATGTTTTAAACATGAGTATTATTACTAACGTCCAGATATTTACAGAATTGAGTTGCAATTAAAGTGAATAGCTGTTAACCATCATTGTTTCTATTTTGTACAGGTTGATGTCTCTGATGCTGACCTACTGTTAATGGTTGAAGCTTGTATTCCATACCTTAATTCATGTCAACCATTGGTATTACAAGAGGTAACCAATTAGTCCATATCACCCCCCTGCCTCTCTCTCTCTCTCTCTTCTCTCTTCTCTCTCTGTCATCTTCATGAGCAAAACACTCCTGTAGCATTTAACCAGAGCCAACCTCTCCAATTCTCATTTCGCTCCATAACTTTTCCTAAGTACACTCCCAATGAAAAGTTTCTACACTTCGGGTATATGTATACATTAATATTTCTGTAATTGTTCTACATATATTTATTAAAGCAAATTTGATATCATGCTTGACTTGCTTAACCAATTTTTGTCTGGCCTGCATAGTAGAAGCGAGACATTGTGGCCACTTTTCCTACAGCAATGACTGCGTCAAAATTGAAATGTTATCCAAAGTTAAGTTTTTTTAATGTAATCATAACTTAGAAAGTATATGAACCTATTTCATTAAACGTGAACATAAGGGTAATCAAGTGAGTATCACTGGTATCTTGCATGAGTTTTAGGTCACATTACTAAGGTCAAAGGTCATTTAGGGTCAATGACCATGTTGTAGTATCAACATTGAAATCTTAACCAAGTCTATGTTTTTAAGGACGTTCCAAAGCTATGTTTGTGTGCATCTTGATCTGCGCCTATTTTACACACTGCTTGCTGACGTCACAATGGATGGACAGGTAATTAATCAGCTGTAGGTATGAGCTGATTTTTCTCATCTGCACTCTAACTGCAGATCTGTTGTAAAAAATAAAAAAATTCCTATACAATTTCAAATACTTTACTCTGCAGTGCTGTTTGACGAATATGACCCCGAGTTTGAATGAATGGTTTGGAATTTTTCCTCACATAGATACAAAGCATTTGGGGCTTTTTTGGTGTTTTAAAAAGCACATTTGCTCTTATAAAAGTGCTGATAGTTTGAAAACAAGCACATGAACCCCTATTATTTAATGTTTGCACCTCTTAGGTATACCTTTCTTTACAACTTTGCAAAGTTTTGTGAAAATGACATGAGTTTTGAATAAAGTGCAGCATTTATTGTACTTCTCAAGTTTGTTATTGAAATTTAACATTTTTAGATTTGGTTTTGGTTATCTTTCACACCATTTTTTAAGAATTGAAGAACATCCATTTGGGTTAACTTTGAAGCTTTATAGCAAAATATCAAGCACATGGACCCATGTTCATTTTTGCATATTTTGAATATTCAGGTGCTAAAGACTATGTCCAATATTTGGTGAAAACGACATGGGTTTCACTTAAACTGTGGAACGTCCTTAAATGTCATCATACCTTTGAAAGTAAATGGATTTATTTCATGAGAGATAGACATAAAGGTAATCAAGGTCATCTTGTGTGAGTTTCTGGTCACATGATCAATGTCAAAGGTCATTCAAGTTCAACAAACTAAGTATTCAATCATTAAATAAATGATATTTTTTTGAAAAATTATTAATCTTAGCTGCAACCTCGCCCTAAGACATATGATGTATAATGTTGTCTCAACTGCAAGACCAGAGCGAGACTTTATAAGGGGGATTCACCCTGACAAAAACTTTGTTGTATAAATAGCAGAAAAAAGAATTAAAAATATTGGTGAAGGTTTGGGAAAAATCCATTTATAGATTGAGAAAGTTATTAGAATTTCAATTTTTTTATTTTGACATAAACGAGCAGCTCACCCATATGTTATGTGATATAAAATGCATGAGTTTCTTTTTCTAATGGTTCGTGATGACTTTTTTTTTTTTTTTTTTTTCTCGCCTGCATAGCTTTTTAAATGTCATCATAACTTAGAAAGTATATGGACCTAGCTCATGAAACATAAGGGTAATCAAGTATTACTGAACATCCTGCGTGAGTGTCAGGTCACATGACCAAGGTCAAAGGTCATTTAGGGTCAATGAACTTAGACCATGTTGGGGGAATCAATATCGAAATCTTAACCAAGGTTAAGTTTTTTAAATTGCCTTAATAACTCCTAAATGGACCTAGTTCATGAAACTTGGACATAAGGGTGATAGTGTATCACTGAAGATCCTGCCTGAGTTTCAGGTCACATGATCAAGGTCAAAGGTCATTTAGGGTCAACGAACTTTGACTATGTTGGGGGGTATTTGTGGAATTGTCATTACTTTGACATTTTATGGATCTAGCTCATGTAACTTAGACATAAGAGCAATTAAGTATCCCTGAACATCCTGTGTGAATTCCAGGTCACATGACCTAGGTCAAAGGTCATTTAGGGTCAATGAACTTTGATAATGTTGGGATATTGGTAGAATTGTCATAACTTTAGAGTTTATAGATCTAGTTCATGAAACTTGGGACATAAGACTAACCATGTATCCCTGAATATTTTGTGCTTGTTTCTGGTCACATGACCAAAATCAAGGTCATTTAGGGTCAATGAACTTTGGCCGTGTTGGGGGTATTTGTTGAATTGGCATCATAACTTAGAAAGTTTATGGATCTACACATGTAGTTCATGAAACATACATGTAGACATAAGGGTAATCAAGTATGAATGATTGTATTGTGTATGTCTTAGGTCACATGATCATGGTCAAAGGTCATGTTGGGTCAATGGACATAGTATTTTATTATCATAGAGTGTTTTCTTTTGTGAATAATAATTTAATAGCTGTTTTCAAAGTCAGCACTGCTGCTATATTGAATCGCGTAATGCAGGCGAGACTGCCAGAGGCGTTCCACTTGTTTTTTTTAGGAGCAGAGTGTGAAATCCTTTGTCTATTGATATACTGAAGGTACAATGAAACCTTTTTTCAGTTTTCTTAGAAAATGACATTTCATTGATTTTTTACCATACGATATGTAGGAAATCTAATGATTAGAATTCTAATCACTTTTTATTCTTTGATGGATTTTCCTCAAAACTTTGCCAGTATTTTTATTTATTTTTTCTGCTATTTTACTATAAACTTCCCCTTTAAGGCGCTGCTTTTTCGACGACGGTGGCAGCGGCAGTGTTGTCAACATTGAAATCTTAACCAATGTCAAAGGCCAAGTCCACCCCAACAAAAAGTTGTTTTTAATAAAAAGAGAAAAATCCAATAAGTATAACACTGAAAATTTCATCAAAATCAGATGTAAAATAAGAAAGTTATTACATTTTAAAGTTTCGCTTAATTTCACAAAACAGTTATATGCACATCCTGATCACTATGCAAATGAGGAGACTGATGACGTCATCCACTCACAAATTCTTTTGTATTTTATTATGAAATATGAAATATTCTAATTTTTTCCTCATTGTCAAGTGAAAAAGCAATTAATTGCTTCCTGAACATGTGGGATTAATTCTAAATACTATATGGTTCAGTCAAGTTGGTCCTCATTGTCAAATCTGCAAAAAGTGAAATATTGGATAATTCAAACAATAAAAAACAAAAGAAGTAGTGTGTGAGGGACATCATCATCTGTCTAATTTTCATGTCACAGAGTTGTGCATATCACTGTTTTGTGAAAAAGCGAAGCTTTAAAATGCAATAACTTTCTTATTTTACATCAGATTTTGATGAAATTTTCAGTGTTATGCTAGTTTGATATTTCTCTATTTATTCAAATCAAATTTTTCTCTGGAGTGGACTTGACCTTTAAAAAAAATATTTTATTTTTAAAGTTTTTTAAATATCATTTCATTTCCTTAATATCAGTTTTAATTCTTATGAACCTTTCAAATTGGTTACAGTTATTCTACTGTCCAGTGATGAAAGGAATAGTAAATGAGGAAATATGCCATTGTTTTATGTGGAAAATATATGTTACTTGCTTATGAAATGTCTATATTTCAGACATTGTGGGCTCCAATTCCTTTAGCATCATGATGCTACATGTAGCACATACAATAAATCTCTCATATCAAGAATTTAATTGATTTTGAACAAAAAAAAAACCCAACTAAAATCAGACTTACTTCCTTTTGTAAGTGGACAGCAGAATAACTGTGACCACTTTGAAAGGCCCTACATGTCTAACTTCCATATTTGCTATCATGATTGAATTGAATCCGTTATTGATTTCAATTGTTTTTTATTGTAGGTTTGTATGTCAACATTTGCTAGTTTTATTAGACTTGATCCTGATGCTGTTTGGTTGAGTCTTCAAGATGTTAATAGTTCATCAATGTTACAACCACCTCATCCATGTTTCCATGATATTAAGGTATAGTACATGTAGTTATGCATCTTACTCACAGAAATCAAGTTTGTAAAGATTGGAATGTTAATTCCAAACTTGATTTCTGTCAGTAGGTTTATCATCACCATTGTCACAAAATGATATCTATATTTTCTTATTTTTTGCAAATGAATTGACGTAATGAGAAAATGAAAAAAGGTACACTTTGCTGCATGATATGAAGCTTTACATAGGATGTTATATCAGATTGTCAAGGTAGTAGGTGTACTGGTATTTATTCAGATATTGTTTCTAATTAGATTGAAAAGACATTTATTTGTGGTTTTGTGTAATGGAGACACACATTAGCTCAAATGCACACACATGAATGCTCTATCTCATCTCCTCTTCAGAAAGAATTATATATATATATATATATATATATATATATATTTCTAAATATACCAAAACTAATACCTATTATACAGATAATTAAGATAAGATGAAGGTGATATTTCTTGTCAGTGCATTCCGTCTTTTTAGAAATTCAGTGCTTCCCACATAAAAAAAAAAGAGAATTATTAATGATTTATCATAATGTAATAACAATACAATAGATGAATGACCTATCATTGTAAAGCTTAGGGTCTCGTCTCTCATTTGGTTTAAATCAGAAGATTTTTCATTCACCCATGAGTGAGTATGAACAAATATGTTCTTACAGATACCCTACCATAGCTATCAGACAGTTAAAACAAGTCTTTATGCATGTCTGATCTTCAACAAAACAAAGTGTTAAGAAATTTCAACTCCTAGCCTGTATTTATATTTCAAAATTATTTGAATTCAAGCCTTATTTTGTATAGACATAACTTTATTTCCTAAATATTTTGTGTGAGTGAGGTATCAAGTTACAGAGCAAATATTGAACTTTATAGGCGTGTGATTTTCTTTTTGAAATTCAGATACCACCATTCAAGTGACTTTTTGGTATCCTTTCTTCAAATTGTTTTTACTCACTCATGCATAAATGAGGAATCTATATCATACCAAATGAAAGAAGAGACTTTTATAGGCTATTGTTTTGTAATAGAGTTATGATAAATGATTCAAAAATCAATATTTTAATTTTTTTTTTTTTTTTTTTTTAATTCAGGGATGTACTCTGTCCATTACATACCTGCCTAGTTTCTATTTTTGGGGTAAAGATGTTTTATTTATTGTGTTCCTATTTCTGTGAAATTTTTTCTTGAGTATTGAATAGGAAATTAAAGAGTATACCTATATCTGGAAATTTCTTTTATATTTGGAATCAAAGAGTTTGAGGTAAATAAAACAAATAATGGTTGCCTTCCTTATGCACACTGTACATGTATATAGTCTCAATTATGATGAACAATAACGAAGTTTTTTTAATATATTTTATTTCAGTTTGGTTGTGAATCATCAAAATCATATGAGTGGAGCAATATTGACAAACTCCTGGGAAAGCAATGAAAGCAAGTATTCCTACACTAATGGTCAATACAGAGGTACAGGTTTCCCAGAAAAAAGCAAACCAAGTATCCAAATTTCTTTTTCCTACTTCAGAAAACTATGTTTTTCCATTTACAACAAAATAAACTTGAGTTTATCGTATCTTGAGTTTATCGTTTATCTTGAAACCTATTTTATGTTTGAAGTTTCAATTTCAAAAAACCATGTTGCACAGAAATATTGGTCAAGATCTGTTAACTTTTTGCCTGCCATTCTTCCCGTGCCACAATATTTTAGGATGCAACCTTGGTTTTACATTGACTTTGCTAATTTGCCCCATAAAAGCTTTTGATTGCTTTATTGTAAAGAAAAGCTTTGTATTGTGAGAGAAATGTGACTCAAGGTGAAGTTGGCAGTCCTCTGTATGTTACTTAGGGTGCGTTTATCCGCCACTTTTTCACCCTAGAATCATGATCTGAATCATGATTCAAATCATGATTCTGCAGAATCACGATTGCGTTTAGTCGAAATTGAATATAATCATGATTAGAATCACAAACATGAAACACAAAAAAAAGGGCGTTTAGAAAGACGTTTCTGCAGAATCACGTACGAAAATGTTCGAATAAACGATATCATGATTCTATGACCTCACTGTTGTGTCGGGCTACTGTCGGTTTGACTCTTGCCAAGCTCAAGGCGCTCTATTTGCTCATTGTATGTACATGATTATGTACTACGCATGCATTTCTTGTCATGTTCAAGTTCTGTGTTGGTTATCGCATCGTCCACTACTTTTTATTTTTTGGTCATGTCTTCAACTTCAAGTTCTAGTAAATGAATTAACTGGACAGACAATGATCTCAGTTGTTGTTGAATATATAGAGTATCAATATTAAATTGGATCTACGCTGAAATTCACTTCCAAACACCATTTTGGATAAACTAACAAGATGAATAGAAGCATATGGACCCTATATGATAGAAGTAAACAAAATGAGGTATAGACTGAATTCTGGAAGCAAAAGATTTTTCGAGAGCCGAAACACACGTGCCAAAAACTTCCTCTGTCAAACTGCGCACTAGTGATGCGCACTGGATTGGCCCGAATCTGAGGAGAAACAGCATTGGAATGAAGGTCGTCTAAACGCTGATTCTGTGATATTGTGATTCATGTTTGTGTTTTGAATCATGATTCAAATCATGATTCAAATCATGATTCAAATCATGATTCTGGCTTGAGGTCGCATAAACGCAGCCTTAGTTGAACAGAGAGGGCAAAGAGTTATCTCAAAATAAAAGTGTATTCAAATCGAACCATGAATTTCTTGTCAATTTATTTTTTACATACCAATCTACATGTACCATGCATAAAAAGACCTTGCAGCGCTAGTTCATTGTACACCTGTAATAAACTAGTTCACTAATATATCCAAAATTGTTCTTTATTGTAATATCAGTTGTTACCAATTGAAAAAAATACCTGTTTTGTCTTCCTGGGCTAACCCCTCCCCCCCCCCCACAAATAGGTGATTTATAATGTCATTGACACAGAGGATCACTTGCATTAGTGGGCTGTACATTGGCTTGTCATTCAAACTAAAAACAATCAACCAACTACCATGTCCATAGGTACCATCAGAAGTATGATATTATTTTCACCTTATCGCTTTTTTTTTAAATCTTTCCAAATGATTAAAAAAAAGCAGTTCTTGAATAGTGCATATGGGCAATTCCATAGGTTGGTGGACATGAGCTCAATGTGTCTTTGTACTATACAATCTTTGTACTATACAATTGTATTATAGCCCATCTGAACCGTAACATGAGTAATCACTTTATCTGCACCCCTAGTAAAAACCATGTGTTCTTTATTTTTTGAATTATATACAAATTTGTCTCCCTAATATACTTCTTTGAAATGGATATAATAAACTTTCATAAAAGCCTTGCATGAGGACACTTTTCACTTATGTCCACTTTTCATTTTATGCATGTCCAAATCATGTAACATGAGTAACCGACACATTTCAAAGATTTGCCAGGAGCATAATGAAATTTCCCAAGTTTTGTTTTTATACAAAGGATAGTCAGACTGCGTACTATGTTGTGATAAAGACATGTTTAGTTCCTATCAATAATAATGGAGTTACAGCTCCAAGTATGAGTCAAGGTGTCTCCAAATGGTTACATTTGGAGTGTGAGTGAGTAACCGGGAGTGTGTGTGAGTAACCATGGAATAGGCCATATCACATTATATTGTCCCTATACACTTCCAAAGGGTGCTTAATGATGCTATTGCAAAGGTCAAAATAGGCCACTATACGGTACATGTTAGTTGGTAAATTGCTTCAATTTGAATGAATTATGAAACTACTCTTATATGAGATACTGTAACACTTTCTCTTGATCCTGAATGCTAGTAATTGGAATATGGTTCGAGGGAAAAATTCTTCCAGCACAGTATGCTGTAAATAATAATCTTTTAAACTGGAGCTAGATTGGCAATGTAGTAAAAGAATTGCTTTTTAAATATACAAAATGCTACTTTTTAAATGAAATCTTGCAATATTTGTTCATTTATTGTATCTTTGTTTTCCAAACTATATTAAGTGGCTTATGCTGTTTAAAGGTCAAGTCCACCCAAGAAAAATGTTGATTTGAATAAATAGAGAAAAATCAAACTAGTATAACACTGAAAATTTCATCAAAATCGGATTTAAAATAAGAAAGTTATGACATTTTAAAGTTTCATTAATTTTTCACAAACATTGATATGCACAACTCGGTGACATGCAAATGAGACAGTCGATGATGTCCCTCACTCACTATTTCTTTTGTTTCTTTTATTGTTTGTAAAATATGATATTTCATTTTTTACAGATTTGACAATTAGGACCGACTTGTCTGAACCATATAGTATTGAACAATGCTTATTCCACATGTTCAGGGGGGAATAAATCGTTGTTTCACTTGACAATCAGGAGAAAATTCGAATATTTCGCATTTCATACAATACAAAAGAAATAGTGAGTGGATGACGTCATCAGTCTCCTCATTTGCATACCGATCAGGATGTGCATATAAGTGTTTTATGAAATTAAGCAAAACTTTAAAATGTAACAACCTTATTTTACATCCGATTTTGATGACATTTTTCAGTGTTATGCTTGTTGGATTTTTCTCTTTTTATTCAAATCAATTTTTTGTTGGGGTGGACTTGTCCTTTAATAGTGTGATGAGTGTAAGCAAATTAAATCTTTATAAATGATGAGATTCTAACTCTCACAAAATGAAGCCACTATGGCATATTAAAGGGAAGCCTATCCCATTGGATAGTGTCATAATAATCAGGATTTTGCACTCTTTTGAAAATTGCACTAACATTTATGATTTGAATGTCTAAGCTGTTTAGGGGTTGTTTGATAAAGCTGTATGTAATTGCACTTAATTAAGCCCTAATCAAATTTGAAAAATTATGAATTTTTTATTTTTCATTCAGATGCTTGTTAAATATAATAATTCTGCCTCCCCCTGCCCTTGTCAATAAACATGTACAAGAACGTACAAGTTACAATTTTATTGTTTTTTTGTATGGTCAGCCCCCACTTTCAGAACCATTCAATAGCCCCTGATTGTGCTATAAACAGATGATTTTTCTTGTAAAAGTATGTCAAAGGATTGAATTGTCCTCAACTTCTCTCTTATCTTCTCTTCATTTATAATGTTCTGGTTTATGAGTTTCAGAACCTGCAGACTATAAAGTACAAATTTAAGCTAGTATGACTCAGCTTGAAACTCATATTAAAGCAAATGATGGTTTTATGTAAAGTATTAGTCAGGCAGCACACACAAAAAAACAAGCTTTCTAAACACCTTCAATGTAATTTGCCATAATTTGCCATTTACCAAAAGTTTGTTGACCTTTTGACATTTCCGGTCATAACTACTAGTATTTAATGGGAGGTCAAGAGTATATGGTTGTGTACATTTTCTTGTTTCGTATAACAAGACAAATAATCTGATGTGTCACTTGACAGAATTGGGGCAATTTCAATAATTGACCCCTAACATGGTCAAGATGACCATTAGAAATTTGCCACCAAGTTGAAACTTGTCCCTTGTGATGTCACCAATCACATAAAAGTGAAAAATCAGACTTAGCCAAATTGTCGAAGTAGCCAGTAAATCATGACATATGCTGCCCGCCTACAATTTTGCAAAAATCCACTCGACAAAAAAGAGAAGAAGTGTAGCTTGGAAAATTTCATGAAAATCAGATAGGATATAAGAAAGTTATGGTATTTTCAATTTCACGAGATGGTAATTTTGTGAAATTAATTTGGTGATATGCAAATGAGAAATCAAAATCACTATTTCTTTTCCACTATATTATATGATATATTTCAATTAGTTTTGATTTGATAATTAGATAAGCTCTTGACTAGGAATTATAAGTTACAAATTTCATGGCGATTCCACGTATTCAAGAAGTCAAACCTTTCTCTACATTTTCATTACATTAAATGAATTTAATGTAATACAAAAAGCAATAGAAAGTGTGTGCGTAATTTGTTCCCTCATTTGCATAATGACATTATTAAGCAAAACTAAAGAATGCCATTTCTTTGTTTTATCTTTTGCTGAATTTTTAGTGTTGTTTTTGTGTTTAAATCAACTTGTTGTGGACTTGGCCATTAATTTTGTGTATGAAAAATAATCCCATAACTCACAATACATTTTTTTTCTGTTGTAAGAAACCATTTACCTGTAATCTGATGAAGATGAAATTTATATTTTTGTAATAAAAATGCATGTCATCAACAGTTTTGTGTGTACTTGCTTGTACTTCTTGCCTATCTGATTCATTGGGTGATATGCATAAAAAGTAGCAATTGCTTCAAGTAAAAACAATCGCTAGCCTAGCGAAAGCAATCATGCCTCAATTGCTTTATTATTGGTTATGCATATATCCCTTTGCTTGTGCTTAAACTGAACATACTGCCCAAGGTTCAGGTCACATGACCAAGGTCAAAGGTCATTTAGGGTCAATGAACGTAGCGTATTATATGAATGGTGTTTTTTTTTTGAATAATTATTTCATAGTCATTTTCAAAGTCAGCACTGCTGCTACATGTACATGTATATTGAATTGCTTAATGCAGGCAAGACTGCCAGAGGCAGTCTGCCACTTGCTGTTATAAGTAGTTCCAATTTGCACTTACTAGGAAGAAAATATGTAGATGTAAGCTACCTTGAGATTCACTCATGTGCATAAACGTGATAACAAAACACGAATGCCCTGATCAAGCAAACGCTCAAGCTGCTCTGACGGAGCTTGAAAACCCCAAGCAAATGCTTAACGCACAATCAAAGGTTTGATTTATGCATACTCTTTTAAGCGATAGCTTTAATCGTCAAGCAATTGCTTGAGCTTACTAGCAAAAGCATTTGCTACTTTTATGCATCTGTCTAATGTTAGTCTAACAGCCCAAGCTAGTGACATTATACTTCTGTGCGGGCAAAACCTCACTAACAGTGCTGTTAGTGCTCTGTTAGCGCTAACGTTACTGTGCGGCCGGCACATGTTCTGTGCATGTAATTTCCATAAACTGCCTATCTAATAGAAATGTTCAATAATCTTCTCTGTACATATTATCAGTCACAATTATTCTACAATAAAAAGTCTTTTTATAAATCATCAGAAAAAGGCAATTCATAGTATAATATACAAATATACCAGGCTTTGAGTAAGTATAGCAGGAATTATTCATCCAAGGTTAGACTGGCATTACTGTTTTTCCCAAGGGGCGAAGCCCCAAGGGAAAAATTGTAATTTTGCCAGTACAACCGAAGATGAATAATTCCCTCTATACCTTCGAAATAAAGGCCTGGTATATTTGTTTTATATCCTACTTTAATAAATTAGAGCATTAGATCTTGTACTCATAGTTGATCCTTTTTTAATCTGAATCAAGATAACCCTGCTGCGCTGACTGACCTACTTTTCCTGAAGCCACACGCTCAGCGCGCAGAACGCCTATTAGTGCTTGCGCCATCATGATCTGTGACGTCAATGATGGAATAGTCCCGGGGGGGGGGGCCAGTTAAATATATTGCTGTACACACGTGTGACCAAGGAATTTCCAAACACCCCCTAAACAAGTTTTTCTCTACAAAATAACCCCCTAAACAAATTTTTCGCGGGCTTTATTTACGCATTTTGGCCCCTCAACAAGTTGTCGCCAAAATATGACCTCGGGGTGGGGGGGGGGGAAAGCTTGGGGAAAAAAATACCCTAAACACATTTGGCTAGTCTTTAAAAAAAAGCTTTGGGGAAAAAAACATACCCTAAATTATGTTTGACCAGTTTGACCATTGACCAGGCGATTGACCAGTCTTTCAAAACCACCCTTTTTCTTGAAAATCAGTGTTTTTGCGTGGACCGTGTCCAAAACTGACAAAACACTTTAAACGCGTTTTTTTGGTCACGCATGTGCAGCAATATATTTGACTGCCCCCCCCCCCCCAGGGGAATAGTGCACTATTCCATCATTGACGTCATAGAATAGCAATTTTTCTTCAGTGGGCGTTTCATTTTCAACATCACAAAATAGTGAGAATATGTTCGGTTCATCCAAGGTTTTTAAACCAATCAGCATACATGATTTAATTTAAGTAAGATATAATAATATATATTTTGCCCCCACTGATACATTTGTTGAACACTATTTTATCTTGTAATTCATGCCCGCCTCCCCACTCACGTCTCCCTCTCTCGTTCCCCTTCCTTCTCTTCTTTTCTCTTCCCTTTTCTAGCCCTTCGTCTTTCTTTGTATTGTTTACTGTATTGTATTTATGTCTATAGGCGTATCCCGCCACAAGCCTTTGCTTTTAGGGTATACGCCTTCTTCTTTAAACCTAACATGTACATATTTATATTCTTCATAACAAAATGATTTTTGTATGAATTTAATGTGGAAATTTGTGAAATGGAAGAAAATAAATGTTTATTAGAATTGAATTGAAATACGGAGCAGCTTGCTAGTAATATCATAAAACAAATCAAAATGCAGTTTATATCCTTAGATGGTTTTTCAACCAAAGCTTCAAGGATGTGTTCTTTTCTATTTAAACCAACCAACTCCTGAATGCAGTAGACTTTGCGATGGGTATATAATGTCAGCAGATTGAAAAAGAAGCCAAAATAATAAATGCAGGAAGACAGATTTACTATTTATAATTCACAAATCTTTAACACATATTCTTGTTCCTTCAGTTCATGGTAAAAAATGCCTTATAATACGTACATTTACATGAACAAGAATCCATATAAACTATTCGTACCTGAATTCTTCTCTGATATCATAACATGTTTCCACAATGAGCTGGATACATGTTACAATACAAGAATAACTCTATTATTGTCATAATCATAATGTAAACAATGATCTGATAAAGAATTTTTTAAGTTAACAAGAATATAAAACAGTGCCAAGACTCCCTTTACATGTACCTCTATATTTTGGGTCTATCATTGCCATGTTTCATTCTCATAGTGGCTGTTCAGTTAATGGTGCAAAAATATGATACAACTACATTAAAACTATGTCTACAACTAATAGTATAATAAAAACAATCAAACACTTGAGTAGGAATAATATCCTATTGCAAGCACTAAACATATCACAGTTTTAAGGCCAGTGCACACTTCAAATGTATTAAGATCAGATAGCAACAAAATTACACTGCACTATTTGTGGCAGAAGGTTCGCAGACCAAATCTCAGACATTTGACATATCATATCTTCCCTGTGATTCTTCTGTAATTTTGATAATCGGAGCCAATCAGATAATGTCCTAGACGATCATGTCACAACCAATTAGCTGCGCTGCTTAAGTGCAGACAACATAAATGTAGAATGCAGGTGCAATGGAGCTGTCTTTGGCTGTTGCAATGTGTGCACTTACCAAACGGATCTTAGTGCAATTGAATCGCATCACATAGTAAGCGCTGGAATTATGATTTGTTATTCAGCTTATGAGACAGATATTTCCAAGGCTGTCTTGGTGT
Source organism: Lytechinus pictus (assembly GCF_037042905.1). Lineage (NCBI taxonomy): Eukaryota > Metazoa > Echinodermata > Echinoidea > Temnopleuroida > Toxopneustidae > Lytechinus > Lytechinus pictus. The sequence continues at coordinate 28,227,343 of NC_087258.1, read as the reverse complement.
TGTGCAGTCTGAGAATAAGAGCACCCCCATTTCAGGTGCACGGCCCAAGTATTACAAAGTATCTTGTAAATCAAAAGCTGCCTAGATGGGCACAACGTTAATAAATATAAAAGAAAAGAAAGTGTACTTAACCATGCCCTGGCAATATTACTTACAATTATATTCTAAATAAATGGGCCACAAATATACAGTGTAGTTATATTATTCAAGAAGTTATTAAAAACCGACTAAACAGCATTTTCAGTCATTTGTCTTCATTGAATAAAACAAGAATTGTTTTTACAGCAGTAAATTTTAATTGGGACAGCTTTGTTTAAACATGAAAACAATCCCTTCAAACATAACGTCACAATGTAAGACTTCAGAAATTCATGCTATCAAATTTAAGTTTAAATAAACTGAAGAGAAAGAATGAGGGATGTTTCACAAAACTTCATGACATTTATCACATCTATGATTACTCACTTCAACCCGACCACATCAACTTAAAGGACTCAAATCCACCCTAGAAAATTGTTCATTGGAATCAATAGAGAAAAATCAAACAAGCATGCCGAAAATTTCATCAAAATCAGATGTACAATAAGAAAGTTATGACATTTTGAAGTTTCGCTTATCTTTCACAAAACAGTTATATGCACAACTCAGTGACATGCAAATGAAATAGTCAATGATGTCCCTCACTCACAATTTCTTTTGTTTTTCATTGTTTGAATTATACAATATTCCTTTTTTTTTCATATAGTAAAATACAAAAGAAATAGTGAGTGGGTGATGTAATCAGTCTGCTATTTTGTATACCAGCTAGAATGTGCATATAACTATATTGTGAAATTAAGCAAAATTTTAGAACATCAACACTATTTTAAAGCTGATTTTGATGAAATTTACAGTGTTATGCTTGTTGGATTTTTCTCCTTTTGTTCAAATCAACTTTTTGTTGGGGTGGACTTGTCCTTTAACAAATATGTGCTCCTTCATCAGGTCAATGCACTGGGCTGGTGGGTAAATCATGCAAAGAAGAACGGTACAGTCGGTAATGTGCATGTCTTGTTATTCTTGATATTCTTGATAGTCTTGATATTCACCATTTATGATCATTTAGTGTGTAAGAAAGGTTCACCAGTCGTTCTTAATGAAACACCCACCAGGTCTGTATAGAGACCTGACATGATTACCACTAAGGAGATCATTCTGGGAGCTTATAAGTCAGGTTTTTACTCACAGGAAGAACTTGAACCCTAATAAAACCCTAGCCATGTAGTTGGCGATCAAGCTGACAATATCAAGCAAGTTGGTTTAAATAAATAAACACTAATTTAAGCACAATACTGATAATATCATTGAAATATGTTGTTGTAATGTGTTGAAAACACTTTAATAGCCAACACACATTTTAATACAATCCTTATCTATATTGGTTTAACTGTGTGAAAAGTATTCATATCTCTGGGCCCCCGTCTTACAAAGAGTTACTTGATAGTGGAGTTACTCCTGATAGTTATTCAGTGGAATCTATAGAGGAAAATTAAACTTAATTGGCAATTCAAAATGTTAATTGTGGCTTGCATAGAGTAGGGGTGCAGGCTGGAAATGCCCTCCCCCACACTGATAACATGATCAGTATTAAATGAGATCGGAAAACATGTTCATAATGATAATGGTTTTTTTTTCATGTATTTCTTTTTACAAAATTCATATCTTGAAATTCAAATATTTACACTTTTCTTGTGTAGATACTGGAGGGTTCATACCGGTTTTGAACAATTGGAGGAAGAAGAAGCAATATTTAATATTTCATCTTCCAAAACAATAGATGATATGCGGTCATGGATGCTAAATAATAAGTTGAAATTAAATGAAAGTAAAACAGAGTTGTTGATTATTAGTTCTAAATCACAAAGTCATTTGATTAAGGACCGCACTATACAGGTTGGGGACTCCTTGATTAAAGCCTTGTCATCAGTTCGAAATCTTGGTGTCGTATTTGATGAAAATATGTCCATGGATGCACATGTAAAGAAAATATGTCAATCAGTATACTATAATATTCATAATGTTAACAGCATCAGGAAAGCCATTGACTACAAGTCTGCTGCTATGCTTATACACTCATTTGTACTATCTCGATTAGATGTTGGAAATGCTCTTCTTTTTAATATAACCTCACGCAATGTTAATAAACTTCAGTATGCTCAGAATACAGCTGCCAGGGTTTTAACTGGTATGTCAAAATATCAACACATCTCACCAATTCTCCAAAAGTTACATTGGTTGCAAATCCGGAAGCGTATAGAATTTAAAATACTTCTTCTCACTTGGAAAGTGTTAAATGGTTTGGCACCAAACTATCTAAAATACCTTGTCATGCCTTATACACCAGCTCGTAGCCTGAGATCATCACACCAGCAACTTTTAAGACTCCCAAGACACGTGTAGCATATGGTGCACAAGCTTTCTCTGCCTCTGCACCTTCTCTCTGGAATAATTTGCCGTTATATTTAAGAATTATACCATCACTGGAGACCTTCAAATATAAACTGAAGTCTTATCTTTTCGAACAATATTAGTTATTGGAACTTTGACACTCATCCAAGCTTTCTTATTCTTTCTTTTCTTGTGCGCCTCGGAATAGAATATTTCTAGATAGATGGCGCTATATAAATGCCTATTATTATTATTATTATTATTCCATACCATACCATTGGATATATTAAGTGAACTGGTAGAAACTTCAAAAATCATAATTTTTTTAATGTTGCAATTTTGTGAATAGCCTCATAAGTTTTGGACCATCAAACTGATTTATTGTGTTGCTTTGGTAATTCATAAACATAAAATGCTGAATAGACATCTTAAACACATTGATGAGGCACACTCATCACATCCCAATGTTATATATATATAAATGCCAGGACAAAATCTGTCTCAACGTGCAACATTAACAATCCCTTTTCACTAATTAAAAGGCAAGTCTCATCAAAACTTCAAGTAAAGAGCATGCATTAAGAAAAATTTTGATTTAAATAATCGGAAAATTTCATAGGGTGATAAAACTGTAACCCATAACAAAGGATAAATATGTAAAATTATAAAGTCGACTTTAAGAAACCATTTACTTGGAATGAACTTATTTATTTTTTAAAGCAGTATTAGCCATTTATCAACAAGTTTGTGAAGAGAGAAATCAAATGTCAACCAAAAAACTAGTGGAATGCCTCTGGCAGTCTCGCCTGCATCACGCGATATAGCAGCAGCGTTGACTTTGAAAACGACTAAGATGAATTATTATTCACAAAAAACACCATTTACATGATAATAAAATACTAAGTTCATAGACCCTTATGACCTTTGACCTTGGTCATGTGACTTGCAACTCAGGCAGAGGATGTTCAGTAATACTTGATTTAAACCTTATGTCCAATTTTCATGAACTAGGTTCATATACTTTCTAAGTATGATGGAATTTAAAAAATCAACCTTGGTAAGATTTAAATGTTTATGCCGTCGCTGCTGCCGGAAAAGCGGCGCCTATGCTATGTATGCAGACAAGACAACCTTTAAATGATTGAAATTACCCGTTTTGGTGTTAAAAACATCATACCAAATTCGGTTTCTAACTTCTTTTTAAATTCTTAACACAACCCAAATGGCAAATTGTTCTGTAAGATTTTAAAACAAAAAGGGGAGAGGAAGATTTGTGAAAGTTTGACAAAATTGAGCAGTAAGAAACTTACAATTTGGAAAAAATATATATATCAAGGGTTTCAAATTGGGCACATAGGTTAGGTCTAATGCTAAATGGTGTAGTGTAAGGACAAAACTATCTAACTTTATCTTAAATATTGCTATTTGCACTTCATTATTTGTTTCATTAATTCATTATTCATTTTAAAAAGATTCATTAAATAGATTCATAAGTGGTGCTTTGAATAGCTAAGATCACACTTAATTGAGTGTCATGCCTTAGATCAAGTTAAATGATTTCAACAGGATTAACCTGTGTTCTTTCTTGTTATTTTTTTTTGTTTTCTAAATTCATCAAAGTTTCAATTACAGAAGGCATGCTCTTTGCTGCACGGTATAATAATACATCTATAACCGTGAAACAGAACCATCCACACTAAAAATAAACAAGATTGGATGCAGATCATTACTCTGATTTCCATTTGATTCAAGTTCATGACTGCATTCCAATATTGTGAGAAAGCTAAAATAAGACGGAAAGCTATAGTTTCAAATAGCATCAATTGTTCTACAGAGATCAGAACAGGATAAAATGATACCTGGGGGCCGTTTCATAAAGCTGTTCGTAAGTTAAGAGCGACTTTAAGAACGACTGGTGATCCTTTCTCACGGCTTAACCATCGCCAATGAATATACCATTTACCACAAGAAAGGATCACCAGTCGTTCTTAAAGTCGCTCTTAACTTACGAACAGCTTTATGAAACACCCACCTGGAGGGTGTGAGTTCAGTGTGACTTAAGGCCACCTCACCAATGTTTGCGATCCAATTTTGGAACAAATCGCATTTTGCTCATTTTCGGAAAATGTGAGTGAACCACATCATTTTATTTGAGGTTAAAATTAATTGAAAGAATACTAATATTACCATTTTGTAAGATTGTAAGCCTTTATTTTGGAGTAAAGGCCAAATTAGTTTCAAATTGTAGCCAATCATACGACTGCTATGACGTCATTACGACTAGATATTAAATTCGCTTTTATTCTAAGAAGGATGATAGCATAGTCACAGATTCAAACATAGGTATTCGTATGATGATTTCAAACATACACAGTAAGATATTCCAAGTCTCAATAGCATCAAATTCTACTACGTTTTATTCCAAAATTGAGTCGCAGACCAATCGCAAGGTGTGCGGTCGCCTTTACATCCGTGCTTAAATGCCAATGAGCACATGATATGTAACGCACAATCTTACTAATACGCAATAGCGTGCGTCCTCTTCAATAGCATTATTTGGCCAATGCAGTGATACCTTACATACCGCATGAAACTGGGAATTTAAGAGTGACTCCCATCACACTGTGAAACATCTTTCAGAATGAATATGAGACCAACTCGAATCAGCATCCGTCTCATGCTTTATTTCATACAAAAACAAATCTGTAAATCTTTAGAAAAGATAAAAACATATACATGTATCTATGTGCTGCACAACCCTACTAACGATGGAAACAACTTGGACAGGTTTTAGAACAACTCCAAAATGATAATTTCCATTGTAAATTTACAACTGATCTTGAAAGGAATTGTTGTATGAGTAAGATAATCTCTACTGAGACAAACACTCATGGCAGATATCCAGCAGGTGATATACATACAAATGGTTGGTTTGGGGAATATCAAGGGAAGTTGACCTGTAACAATCTGAAGAAGATCTATGTTGGTTTATCTGTGTCCTGATTGGTTGCGCTGCTAGGGGCATTATGTCATTGTGAGCCAATCACATCGCCTGTATCTTCCTTTCCCTTGTACTTTGTCTTACCACGTGTCCAAGGTAGGTACCTGTACTTGATCATATGCTGTCAAATGAAATTAGCAAAGAAAGTTATAGCTCAAGCATAATTGGCATACAAGTGGTCTCATATTATCTAAATTTTATGAAAAGACATCTGACATTTACACTGTTTTTTTTTAATCAAAATAATTCAAAATGATTACATATCAATCATCACAGTCCATGCAATTCCCTGATTATTTATGTGGGTATGGTAATAAAAATCACATTTATATTCACATGAATAAAAATCTCATTGACATGAGAACCTCTTAGAATGAAAATTCATGAATATTTCTAAATGTTTATATCTTAGCCATTCCAGAACCAATTTTGCTCCCCCACCTGTCACCTGTGTTTCAAATCATACGAGTCACTTTTATTTTAGAAGACAGAGTGCCAACTCTTTCACTTCTGAACATAAATTTTAAAAATGCTCAAGAAATGATTCAACTGAAAAAAGTAAACCTATCTCCCTCTCAGAAATTTACTATTTGAATATCACCTAATTCTTATGTGTCCATTTATGGTACAATCCTGTCTATGGTTGATTGTGTAAACTAACCGAGTAAGAATAAAGGGTTATTCGGCCCTACTTTGACAAAGTAAAGTAAGTCATGTCTATGGTTGTGTAAACTGACTTAGTACGAATAAAGGGTTCTTCGGCCCTACTTTGACAAAGTAAAGTAAGTCATGTCTATGGTTGTGTAAACTAACCGAGTAAGAATAAAGGGTTCTTCGGCCCTACTTTGACAAAGTAAAGTAAGTCATGTCTATGGTTGTGTAAACTGACTTAGTACGAATAAAGGGTTCTTCGGCCCTACTTTGACAAAGTAAAGTAAGTCATGTCTATGGTTGTGTAAACTGACTTAGTAAGAATAAAGGGTTCTTCGGCCCTACTTTGACAAAGTAAAGTAAGTCATGTCTATGGTTGTGTAAACTAACCGAGTAAGAATAAAGGGTTATTCGGCCCTACTTTGACAAAGTAAAGTAAGTCATGTCTATGGTTGTGTAAACTGACTTAGTAAGAATAAAGGGTTCTTCGGCCCTACTTTGACAAAGTAAAGTAAGTCATGTCTATGGTTGTGTAAACTGACTTAGTAAGAATAAAGGGTTCTTCGGCCCTACTTTGACAAAGTAAAGTAAGTCATGTCTATGGTTGTGTAAACTGACTTAGTAAGAATAAAGGGTTCTTCGGCCCTACTTTGACAAAGTAAAGTAAGTCATGTCTATGGTTGTGTAAACTAACCGAGTAAGAATAAAGGGTTATTCGGCCCTACTTTGACAAAGTAAAGTAAGTCATGTCTATGGTTGTGTAAACTGACTTAGTAAGAATAAAGGGTTCTTCGGCCCTACTTTGACAAAGTAAAGTAAGTCATGTCTATGGTTGTGTAAACTGACTTAGTAAGAATAAAGGGTTCTTCGGCCCTACTTTGACAAAGTAAAGTAAGTCATGTCTATGGTTGTGTAAACTGACTTAGTAAGAATAAAGGGTTCTTCGGCCCTACTTTGACAAAGTAAAGTAAGTCATGTCTATGGTTGTGTAAACTGACTTAGTAAGAATAAAGGGTTCTTCGGCCCTACTTTGACAAAGTAAAGTAAGTCATGTCTATGGTTGTGTAAACTGACTTAGTACGAATAAAGGGTTCTTCGGCCCTACTTTGACAAAGTAAAGTAAGTCATGTCTATGGTTGTGTAAACTGACTTAGTAAGAATAAAGGGTTCTTCGGCCCTACTTTGACAAAGTAAAGTAAGTCATGTCTATGGTTGTGTAAACTGACTTAGTACGAATAAAGGGTTCTTCGGCCCTACTTTGACAAAGTAAAGTAAGTCATGTCTATGGTTGTGTAAACTAACCGAGTAAGAATAAAGGGTTATTCGGCCCTACTTTGACAAAGTAAAGTAAGTCATGTCTATGGTTGTGTAAACTGACTTAGTAAGAATAAAGGGTTCTTCGGCCCTACTTTGACAAAGTAAAGTAAGTCATGTCTATGGTTGATTGTGTAAACTAACTTAGTAAGAATAAAGGGTTATTCTTCAAACAACGTTTGAAGATTGTGTTCACTCAAGCATGAGATGTGCACACTGCAATTTCAATTAAACTTCCAAGCAGTCCACAAACACTTGTGTCAAACAAACTCTTGTATTTTCTTGTCTTCTAATCAACTTTACAATTTGGAAGTTTTACAGCATAAAGAAGAAGAAATAAAAGGAGTCTTCAGATAAGCTAATTTTCAATGTTTTGCTTTTTGAAGACCAATTTACTATTTTGGCGACTTATTGGTGGTTTTGGGGTGGCGGTCACATATCAGCATCAATTGCTTGGGAGAAGAAATCAATGTCTTTGGAAGCAAATACATGTATTTATTTTGTCACAGTACAATACTTACCTCAATTTGTCTCCTCATTGTTAAGAAGAAAAGCAGGAAGAAATACATAACTAAGATAGGCCAGAAAACAGGAACATTGAAGACTTCAAAGAATGTTAAAGTCATAGCTATCAATATAGCTTTCATTGCAGAATGCCTGAAATCAAAGATGAACAAAATCTTTATTTTTTTTGTTTATTTTTCTTATATGAGATATATATGAGATAAATATTGAATACAATATGACATTCAAAATGTTACAAAAGGCAAGAAGAGGAAAAAAATACATAATACAATAACTTTTAAGATGCCTGAGACATACATTAAAAGTATCTAAGTGCTTTGATGATGATGCACAGCATTTGCATAGCGCCATATATCTGTCAAAGACATTCAAAGGCGCATTGGAGGAGCCAGCAAATCTGGGTCGCCAAGAAGGGCGCGCACACAGAACTGTGACCCGCAGGTCTTTCCTCCCGATAACTGGTTGGGGAATGCAGGTGGACCACTACACCGGGGTTTTCCCCTACTCTTATTCAAATAGTGCAGTGGGTTCTTAACGTGCAAAGGTGGTGATTCTCCTCTACACGGGGCCTCCATTTAACGTCCTATCCAAGGGACGGAGTGTTTACCACTGTAACATAGCCTGCATCTATGAAACATGGGAGAGACGTTTACACACAATGCACTGGCTTCAGTGATCCGCCCGGGGTGGACTCAAACCCACGATCTTTGGTTCGACGAGCAGATGCTTTACCGACTGAGCCAACTTCGCTTTAATACCGATTTATTATTCCCTGGCCATCAGATTCAATTAGTCATTCTAGAACACAATGTATGCAATACAAAAAAATATATAGACTGAAGGAACTTATTTATTTCTTAACTGCGCAAAAATATTTAAAACTATCCACCAACATAACTCCTAAACTTGAATGATAAATTAAACTACATTTAGTTGCAATAGACACTGATTTTCATGAAAAAATCTGGAAACCATGGTTATTTGTCATTATATCATCACAGATCTCAATCTGGTAGTTATATTAACTGAGCTTTGTGAAATCATTAAATCTAAGCTAAACAAGTGGAACGCCTCTGGCAGTTTCACCTGCATTTCGCGATTCAATATAGCAGCAGTGCTGACTTTGAAAACTACTATAGAATAATTATTCACAAAATCACCATTCATATAATGATACAATACATGTACGACGTTCATTGACCCTAAATGACATTTGACCTTGATCATGTGACCTAAGACTTGTCAGTGATACTTGATTACCCCTATGTCCTCAATTCATAAACTATATCCATAAACTATGAAAGTTATGACAGCAATTTAATAATTACCTCCAACATGGCCAAAGTTAATTGACCTTAATGACCTTTGACCTCGGTCATATGACCTGAAACTCGCACAGGATGTTCAGTGATACTTGATTACTCTTATGTCCAAGTTTTATCAACTAGTCCAATACAATTTCAGACTTATGATGGTAATTCAACAAATACCCCCAAAATGGCCAAAGTTAATTGACCTTGGTCATGTGACCTAAAACTTGCACAGGATGTTTAGTGATACTTGATTACTCCTATGTCCAAGTTTTATGAATCAGATCCATAAACTTTCAAAGTTATGATGGTAATTCACCAAATACCCCCAACATGGCCAAAGTTCATATGACCTTTGACCTTGGTCATGTGACTTGAAACTCAAGTAGGATGTTCATTAATATTTGATTACCCTAATGGCTAAGTTTTATGGACTAGGTCCATATAATTTTTAAGTTATGATGACATTTCAAAAACTTAACCTTAGTTTAAGATTTCGATAATTGCCACCTTTCGCAATCATCACGGACGCTAATATTAGGGTCCCCTAACACAAAAGTTGACGCTTAATCATACACTTGATTTTTAAGATTGATTGTATATTATAGTCAATAGAATCAAACGTAGAAAACTGCTCTACAATCAATGCTAAGATTTGTGTTACAGGGGGGTTACAGGCCCTACAGATCTGCTTTTCGTGTGCAAAATTCTTTCCCGCGACACCCGCGCGCCATACATGCATGTATTACAACTGATGGCTGGAGATGTTCGAAATGCAGGACCTAAAATTGAATATGACGTGGATAAGAAAGTGGTTTTTCAAACAAATTGAGTACATATTGAGTGAGGAAAAAGTTACTAAATTAAGGCTTAGATATAGATCATTACAGTCCATCGAATCGATATTGCATTTAATGTGGATTATTGGTGGATGACTGGCAATTGATTCCATGGGTCAGATCACCTCTCTAGCCCAACCCATTTCGCATATGTACACAGCGTAAGCAATACGTTTGCATGCGGGTTTCTTTTGTTTCTTTTGTTCACTCCTTCTGCACAAACGATACGCCTCTAGCACACGATGTAAAGGGTATTATGTTTTACTTTCCCCAGAAATGGGGGTTAGATTCAAATTCCGGGGGGACTACTTCCATTGATGAGTGGATACCAGGCACGACCATGGGGTTTCGAAAAGTACCCTAAACAAGGGAAGCAAGTCTTTTCCAGATTATGAAAATGCATCTTTTAACAATTATTTGGCTTGTGAAACCCTACAAGTATTGGAAATATATCCCTTTTTTCAGTATTTCAATCATCGTTTTTGACACCTTTATAACGTTACATAGGCCTATACGTAACGTACTTACCCACTCTTTCCCTTTTTACGCGTTGTTGCGCCTGGTATCCACCCTTCAATGAAAGTGGGCCCCCCGGGCAGCCTCTCGAGCTCTGGGAGGAACCAAATGTGGATTTGGAAAGTCGTCCTAAATCGGATATATCGCTGTTACCATAGTAGCAACCAGAATTTTGCACACGAAACGCAAATTGAATGTTTCCGTTCCAGATGCGAAACGAAAAAAAAACCTCATGTCACACAATTTGCATTGCAGGACAGAGTTTTAAGACCATGACGACGGGCACAAAAGTCTCTTCTAAAGTCATCTAACGTCGTAAATAAGCGTTCGCGTTCTTCCAACGAAAGGTCGGGATTGTCTAAGTTCATTGACCCTAAATGATCTTTGACCTTGGTCATGTGACCTGAAACTCAGGCAGGATATTCAGAAGTACTTGGTTAACCTCATGTCTAAGATTCATGAACTAGGTCCATATACTTTCTAAGTTATGATGTCATTTCAAAAACTTAACCTTTGGTTAAGATTTGATGTTGACGCCGCCGCCGTCGGAAAGCGGCGCCTATAGTCTCACTCTGCTATGCAGATGACACAAAAACAATCACACTGATGATCACCAACACAATAAGTAAATGTAGCGCAGTGTAAATATTATTGTTGATAGGAAAATGACTCTACATCATGCTTGCTTTGCACATTTCTTGTCAATTACAGTTTTATTCAGAAACTTTTGGCACATACTTATTTTTATTTATACCTACTTCAGCAATCATTTCATTGGATTTTGTACAAATTCTTGTGTTCTAATTATGAAATTGTTACCATAATTGACATTCATCCCTAATAATATGAGGTGCTGATTATCTACTAATTGCCCATTTGAAGCAGCACCATATATTACCCTAGGTTTGGCTCCAGCTTCTAGGAGCTTAATCCTGCTAGGTACCCATTTACCCCACCTGGGTTGAGTGCAGGACAATGTGGATCAATTTCTTGCTAAATGAAATTATGCCATGGCTAGAATTCAAGCTCAATGCTCTCTGTCAGAACCAACAGACCACAATGCTCTACACTATTTAAAATTTATGACCCTTGTGATCCCTAAAATCTCATTAAATCATTGTCACTCTATACATGAGGCAAGTATATCCCTCAAACTGTTATGTGGTTATAATGACAACATATTTTCATGAATGTAAAGACCCGGACTGTATGTGATCCCTAAAATCTAATCAGATCATCCTCACATATGCATATGATACATGAGCCAATTTAATAATTGGTCCTTTGAAATGATTCTTCAGTTGCCCCAACAATGACCTCTGTGACCTTTGACCTCATGACACCCCTATACTAATCACATTATGAGTACTCCTACATACTTGGACTGAGTTTGAAATGATCTGTCAAACCTTTCTTTAGTATTGCAAGAATTAATACAGGATGGGTAGACAGACAACTCCATCCATGGCTACTGGAAACCACCTACTGTCCAGAGATACTTACCAAAATTTAAACTCTGGTAATCTTCTGATGAAAGGTCTGAATTCTTGTCCTGATTTGGTGGGTAATGCAGGCCCATCATCATCTGAAAAATAATAAGGAGTTTCTTTATATAATTGCTAATTCATGCTTGAACATACATGTACCTGTCATAAAAAAACAACATAATTTCTGTACCAAGCTTTCTGATGGGAAAGTTTCGTAATTAACAGTTTATACAAAATTACAATTAGGAAGGACAGCTGTTAATATTTCGATTTTATCTTCTTTTTTTGTGTATATAATTTTCTAATCGTGTTTACTTGGAATAAGACAAACAATTAGATCAGGCTTGATGATTTGACACACATTGATTGAATCAAACTGAATTGAATTAATGGTGAAAATCAGATAACATTTCACTATATTGACAGACATTGTGTGAGTAGAAATTTAGTCATAAGTCTGAGAATCATGCACTCCTAAAAGGTATTGTTTAAATTGCTTTAAAGGAAAAAGAAATATACAAGAATTACACAGGTAAAAGTTTGAACAATATCAGACAAATAAGAAAGATATGAATCTAAGTTGTAAAAATTTGCAATTTCTATTACATGTATTATACTGTAATCCATGTAATAATTATTATAATTACATGGAAACTTCCCTAGTACACTAGTATATGAAAAGAGAAAGTGGGGACATGACATTTATTTACCAGTCACTCATCATACATGTAGATCTATGCATTCTTGCTTTTCACTTCATCTAATGAAAAGCGCAATTTTAAAAGGCTATATGAATAATGAAGACATCAGTTGATGAATATTACAACACCATGCTGTATGACAACAAATGACCCTCTGATCAACCAACTGATCTATTGATTGTATTGCTACAATGAGCACTGTTATGACATACATACCTGGGTCATCTGTAACTGCTGGATCTATCTTGGGTGACAAGAAGGCAATGAATAGATTCAGGTGGTATATCGCCAGAGCATATGTTATAATGAACCAGCCCTGGAAAATGGAAGGAAAAATAAGAAATATTTTACAATTCTGCAAACTCCATCATATTTGCTGATTTCATTGTCTTTGTTTAACCCCCTCCCCCCCCCCCCCTTGTATCTGTTAAAATAACACTAAAATTCTCTTTAGCCAATGATGACCTTTGACCCTGATCCTATAGACTGATTCAGATATCAAATTAACTTTAAAAAAGCCACCCAAGGCCATGGCCACTGATACCCTCATTATGGCCTTGATTATTAGTAGACTTAAGGTCAAAAGAAGTTCCCTGTCTTTTAAGGCCTTGGTGCCCTGTGGTAATCTAGTGCATGTTTCCATTTAAAAGTAATTTTTGTTTGTATGATGAAAAGAAAGTGTTACTATTGATGCTATTTTAATGGACTTTGCCTTGCTGCTTGGTGACACTTGATAATTATTATGTCAAATTTTCAGGGAAAATAAACTTATCATTTTAAAGTAATCAGCAACGATACCTGTTATTATCATGAATTGTCTTCAGAAAGGACTTTGTATAAGAAAATTATAAATACATTCCAAATTACTCCAAAAAATATTTCAAATAACAAGTGGAATGCCTCTGGCGGTCTCACCTGCATCACGCGATTCAATATAGCAGCAGTGCTGACTTTGAAAACTACTATAACTCGCACAAGATGTTCAGTGATACTTGGTTACTCTTATGTCCACGTTTTATGAACTAGACCAATACACTTACAGAGATATGATGGTAATTCAACAAATACCCCTAACATGGCCAAAGTTCATTGACCTTCCATGACCTTTGACCTTGAATGCACAGGATGTTCAGTGATACTTGATTACTCTTATGTCCAAGTTTCATGAGTTAGATCCATAAACTTTCAAAGTTATGATGGTAATTCAACAGATACCCCCATTATGGCCAAAGTTCATTGACCTTTGACCTTGGTCATGTGACCTGAAATGCGCACAGGATGTTTAGTGATACTTGATTACTCTTATGTCCAAGTTTTATGAACTAGACCAATATACTTTCAAAGTTCTGATGGTAATTCAACAAATACCCCCAATTTGGCCAAAGTTCATTGACCCTAAATGACCTTTGACCTTAATCATGTGACCTGAAACTTGCACAGGATGTTCAATGATACTTGATTACTATTATGTCCAAGTTTCATGAATCAGATCCAAAAACTTTCAGTTATGATGGTAATTCAACAGATACCCCCAATTTGGCCAAAGTTCATTGACCCTAAATGACCTTTGACCATGGTCATGTGACATGAAACTCATGCAGGATGTTCAGTGATACTTGATTAACCTTATGTCCAAGTTTCATGAATTAGGTCCATATATTTTCTAAGTTATGATGACATTTCAAAAACTTAACCTTAGGTTAAGATTTTGATGTTGATTTCCCCAACATGGTCTAAGTTCATTGACCCTAAATGACCTTTGACCTTGGTCATGTGACATGAAACTCAGGCAGGATATTTAGTAATACTTGATCAACCTTATGGCCAAGTTTCATGAACTAGGTCCATATACTTTCTAAGTTATGCTGTCATTTCAAAAACATAACCTTCGGTTAAAATTTGGTGTTGACGCCGCCGCTGTCGGAAAAGCGGCGCCTATAGTCTCACTCTGCTATGCAGGTGAGACAAAAATGGTAAAAATGTGCTAACCTGAATGAAGAATATCCTGACTAAATAAATGATATAAAAGCTGATAAATCCAATCCACCTTGGAATGGCAAAGGGTACAGATCGATCCAAAAGACTTTGATACCTCTGTTAAGGAGAGACAGAGAGTGAGAGAAAGGGCAAATCAATTTAGAAATGAACGGATGCCACATTACATTACACCCTAAACAAGGTTCTTTATTGATTTCAATCATTCACATTTCTACGGTTAATTTTCTGAAATTGTCAAGTAACATTAAAGCCCTAAAAATATGACAAATGTAATAAATAAGTAAAATCAATATATAAATCAACAAAGAAATATGAAAAACTCGCACAAACATCTACTAATGAATTCAAACATAACTTGTGGAAACACATATCCTAAAAGTTAGTCAACTTTGTTTGGTGTGAGTACAATTTTTCATGTAAAAATTCACCCTTTGACTTGTGGACTTTTAATTAACTTGACCTGTATTTTGTTGTAGTGCATTAAAAAATACAAAAATTCTTCTGCAGGGGAATATAAACCTTGCTTCAAATGGACAAGAGAATGTTAAGATAATTGGCCTTGTAGAGATTAAAAACAAAATTACCTGTGATAAACCAGTCCCAATTCTGCTAAAAAAGCTTGGTTGAGAGATCGTCTCACTTGCTTTACTGGTATCATTCATGGCTGCAATATTGCTAAAACATATGTGAAAAAAAATGGTTAAAATAAAAAAAATCCTTAAAATGTTAGGGTTTGAGACTGAGTGTGATGGTCCAATAAAGGGAGGGGTTATTGAAGTATGGGAATAAGTTTGAGACTGAGTGTGATGGTCCAATAAAGGGAGGGGTTATTGAAGTATGGGAATAAGTTTGAGACTGAGTGTGTTGGTCCAATAAAGGGAGGGGTTATTGAAGTATGGGAATAAGTTTGAGACTGAGTGTGATGGTCCAATAAATGGAGGGGTTATTGAAGTATGGGAATAAGTTTGAGACTGAGTGTGATGGTCCAATAAAGGGAGGGGTTATTGAAGTATGGGAATAAGTTTGAGACTGAGTGTGTTGGTCCAATAAAGGGAGGGGTTATTGAAGTATGGGAATAAGTTTGAGACTGAGTGTGATGGTCCAATAAAGGGAGGGGTTATTGAAGTATGGGAATAAGTTTGAGACTGAGTGTGTTGGTCCAATAAAGGGAGGGGTTATTGAAGTATGGGAATAAGTTTAAGACTGAGTGTGATGGTCCAATAAAGGGAGGGGTTATTGAAGTATGGGAATAAGTTTGAGACTGAGTGTGATGGTCCAATAAAGGGAGGGGTTATTGAAGTATGGGAATAAGTTTGAGACTGAGTGTGATGGTCCAATAAAGGGAGGGGTTATTGAAGTATGGGAATAAGTTTGAGACTGAGTGTGATGGTCCAATAAAGGGAGGGGTTATTGAAGTATGGGAATAAGTTTAAGACTGAGTGTGATGGTCCAATAAAGGGAGGGGTTATTGAAGTATGGAAATAAGTTTAAGACTGAGTGTGATGGTCCAATAAAGGGAGGGGTTATTGAAGTATGGGAATAAGTTTGAGACTGAGTGTGATGGTCCAATAAAGGGAGGGGTTATTGAAGTATGGGAATAAGTTTGAGACTGAGTGTGTTGGTCCAATAAAGGGAGGGGTTATTGAAGTATGGGAATAAGTTTGAGACTGAGTGTGATGGTCCAATAAAGGGAGGGGTTATTGAAGTATGGGAATAAGTTTGAGACTGAGTGTGTTGGTCCAATAAAGGGAGGGGTTATTGAAGTATGGGAATAAGTTTAAGACTGAGTGTGATGGTCCAATAAAGGGAGGGGTTATTGAAGTATGGGAATAAGTTTGAGACTGAGTGTGATGGTCCAATAAAGGGAGGGGTTATTGAAGTATGGGAATAAGTTTGAGACTGAGTGTGATGGTCCAATAAAGGGAGGGGTTATTGAAGTATGGGAATAAGTTTGAGACTGAGTGTGATGGTCCAATAAAGGGAGGGGTTATTGAAGTATGGGAATAAGTTTAAGACTGAGTGTGATGGTCCAATAAAGGGAGGGGTTATTGAAGTATGGAAATAAGTTTAAGACTGAGTGTGATGGTCCAATAAAGGGAGGGGTTATTGAAGTATGGGAATAAGTTTGAGACTGAGTGTGATGGTCCAATAAAGGGAGGGGTTATTGAAGTATGGGAATAAGTTTGAGACTGAGTGTGATGGTCCAATAAAGGGAGGGGTTATTGAAGTATGGGAATAAGTTTGAGACTGAGTGTGATGGTCCAATAAAGGGAGGGGTTATTGAAGTATGGGAATAAGTTTGAGACTGAGTGTGATGGTCCAATAAAGGGAGGGGTTATTGAAGTATGGGAATAAGTTTGAGACTGAGTGTGATGGTCCAATAAAGGGAGGGGTTATTGAAGTATGGGAATAAGTTTAAGACTGAGTGTGATGGTCCAATAAAGGGAGGGGTTATTGAAGTATGGGAATAAGTTTGAGACTGAGTGTGATGGTCCAATAAAGGGAGGGGTTATTGAAGTATGGGAATAAGTTTGAGACTGAGTGTGATGGTCCAATAAAGGGAGGGGTTATTGAAGTATGGGAATAAGTTTGAGACTGAATGTGATGGTCCAATAAAGGAAGGGGTTATTGAAGTATGGGAATAAGTTTGAGACTGAATGTGATGGTCCAATAAAGGAAGGGGTTATTGAAGTATGAATAACATGCCAGGGCTGCCAACATTAAAAAATGGAAAAAAAAAGAATCCTAATCGCACGGTACAAATTTTTCTTCTCGCTGGCAAGCTCAAATCCCACACTTTTTTAATTAACACATGTTTAGCATTTTTCAAACAAGAAGAAATTAAGGTATAATATAGTTTCTAAAATTTATATATTTTCTTGTCAAGTTACATGTAATTCCTTTTTTATAATGTGACATATTATGTACAAAAAAAACATCAGAAAATCGGGTTTCCGCCAAATATTAGATCTAATGCTACTGCTAATACGTTGTCTTTAGCTTACATACGGGCCAACAACACTTCAGTCTGTGTATTAGTGAGTGGAGCCAAACTCCGGCATTTGCGCAGCAAAAATAAATTATTTCATCAACAACTAAGCAATAATTTTGGGGTCTAGTCTAGTGTGCGATTGAAGTTGCCGAAATTGATCGTGGCGCACAACTCTACGCGTCCGATTTTTTGGCAAAAAACAAGCTTCTGGTAGTAAGTAAATTATTTCCGTTTACCATAATTTTTTCAACTCTATTTTTTTATGACATTAATATTCAACATTTGTACTACGGAAATAAACATGATTTTTATGATTCAATTATTGTATTTTTGTTTTGGTCCGAGCCCAGGACTTGTCCGTGTAATACTAGGCGGACATATGCTCTCCAAAATGGGGTAAAATGGGGTCGCATTAGCACTCCAAATAAAAGGGGAAAAAATAAATTATGCACTTACCTCGATTATATGGATGAAGGTCTATCGTGAGACACAGAATCCCGAAATCGAGGCACAAACTGGACCCTCAAAAATGGAAGTTAGACCTCTGTCGCGTTCATTCTCGGTATCGATCCCGGTTATCTATCGGCCATTTTGTTTTCAATTTTTACAGAACGAACGAGACAGAACTTTTCCTTTTTTTGAGGGTCCAGTTTGTGCCTCGATGTCAGGATTCTGTGTCTCACGATAGACCTTCATCCATATAATCGAGGTAAGTGCATAATTTATATTTTCCCCTTTTATTTTGAGTGCTATTGCGACTCCATTCTACCCCATTTTGGAGAGCATATGTCCGCCTAAACCAAAAGCTTCGGTCTCTGTATTTTGGTATTTTTGTATACCACCACAGGATCACCACATCACCTGAAGCACTGGCAGCACCTGACACAGCACAACCCTCTCCAGGACAGCGTGTACGCTTTTTGGGAGAGTACTTCTTCAAGGGTCAAGGTTCAAGGTTGTTCTTCTGAACTCTGTTGGCTCCACTCACCAAATACAGAGACCGAAGTTCTAACTCGATATTTACAGGGACTCAATGGCCATATGTTTTATGTATTAAGTTCGGATAAAACAGGGAAATGAAGTTGCGCGACAGCCGAAGTAAGTCACTGTTTTTCCCCTTTTAAGATTATTTTTCCCCGTTTTGGTGCATTTCTGGCCAAAACGGAATAATCTTCATTTTGGTACATTTCTTTTTATATGTTTTTATGAAATAAAGACAAAAATCGATGAGCCCCGTCAGGGGGATTTTGCATTGTTAACCCCCTAATGGTGGCTGCACAATAGCGAGCCGTCTGTGACTGTGTACAAGGCATGCAAGGAGAAATTTAAGAAATAAATAAAAATGTTTAAAAACTCCTCTAATTCTAAACAGACGGCTGCCAGCTGTCAAGGTGTCTGGAGAAAAAAAATTTTTTTTCTTATTTCAAGAAAATATCACATTTTCTTTGTGAAATTGAAGAGAAATGACCTTCAGACTGACAGAAATGTAACATTTTTGAACAAAATCTGATTATTGGCTGCAAAAAAGAAGAATGAAATTAGGTCAATTTTCAGCATTTCTCTGCCATAGACTGTGTAGTTAAGAAATGGACACACACAAATCCAAATTTTTAGCTTCCGAGAGCTGTTATAAATTTATTATTCAATTCAAGAGTTCTTTATTCGCTTTAAAAAGCACATATAAAAAAAAATTAAATTAAAAAAAAAATATGTATACAATATATTCTACAAATAGGCACATTCACAATATATGTAAAGACAAAAAAAAAAAAAAAAAAAAAAAAAAAAAAAAAAAACCATCAACAACAAAATACATGTATAACAGGGTAAGATCAGAGTGTGCATAAATACGAGATAATTTCCTCGCACTCCTCTCGGTTAAGGAAACCCTTACATAAATAATCATCCCTCGAGTTGATCAATTCCTTTACTTGTTCAACTATGCGTATTGTCTCATCATTCACTTGGCATTGCACAGCCCACTGCTTTTGAATTTCATTGTTATCCATGAAGTACTTATCATTCAAGAATCTTATGTTACCTCCCAACACAGAATGAGCTCCATACCTGGCCATTCCAGCTATATGTGCCACTGTATAATTTTTGGAATTCATAGCTTTCACAACAAAAGATAAACATCTTTTTGCAAACCATAACTCTGGATCCATAACACCTGCTAAATAAGGCAAAAGATGACAGTGTGTCTGCCATGGAATTTTCCAAACCCTTCTTATTGCAACCCGCCATTGTCTACAAATATTATCAAAACATTTATCAAACAGAGGATATAACTGTGAGCCATAGAAACTCGAACAATATTTATGAAACAATATATTTCTTATGTGAGAGTTAGCATATTTGAAATTAAACAAAAACATATTACATTGTCGATTGAAATCTCCAACACACTTTGAGATATCAAAATCATTTATATTCTTAGAAATATCATTCCCTAGATGAGTTACTTTTGATGCAATATTAATATGTCTTCCATTTATCGTGATTTCTGGATCCATAACTGGTTTACCATTACAGCTGAAAACTATTAACTGACTCTTTTCAGGGTTAAACAGAATATCAAATTTAATGGCATAATCTAAACAAGTTTTAATCATTTCTTGAAGAGCAGTCACGCTAGGTGACAGCAGTGTCAAGTCATCTGCATAACCAAATGCTCCAAAAATAAGGGTTTGCAATTTATCTCTAAATCCTTATTTAAAATGATCATATAAACTTGTCCTTAAAGTATACATCCAAAGAAAATTCACGAAAGTGATGATTATAGACAAATTATATATGAATGGAAAGGTCTTGTCTTTTTATACACAAATAATGTCACTAAAAAGTCTTATTGATGTCGTGGAAATGCAAGAAATGAAATTATTAGAGACCCTTCTCAGCCCCCCAGCTGCCCCCAGACAGACAATCACGCGATCAAAAACAGTCGAGAATAATGACGTCACATGATCGACTCACTCAGCTCTCTGTGCAAGCCAGCAGTACACTGATAGCTGATTCACCTTCCTGGTCTCTATTTTTCTTCGAATTTACCGTTTTCTTCATGTGATATCCGAATTCTGTTTTCGACAACTTCAGACTATAAGGGAACCAGAACTGTGTTATTTTGCCCGTTTTTTATTGAATTGTGAACTGGAAAGATCAATTTTGTCCACTTGACAGTCTTTGTTGTGTTGCTCTACTAACTATTGAAAAACTCCAAGCTGCACGGTCCCATTCACTTGCTCCCGATGCATGTTGCAGGTTACGCTGTTTGATCCAGTCAAAAGTCAAGGTAAGCATGTTTGGAAACTGTACTTGTTCTGACGATGCATGCAGGTCAGATGACAGATACAGATCTGATATAAGTTTAGAATCATGCATTTTGGCATAACTACTATCAAAATTAAAAAGTCTTTATTTTAGAAATAATGTTTTTGCACAATTCCAGCAGATTTTTTCTTCAGATTTCTAAAACTGGTCAGGACTCAGGCAGGCAATTAAATTATTTAGGAGCACTGGTATGGACCATGGCTGAAAATCTGCTGTTTCAGAGGAATGTTTAAGTTTTTATTATACACAGAATTATATCACCATGATGCCGATGTCATGAAGCCAAATGCAAATAAAAAAATATAAGAAAGTTCTAATAAAAGAAGGATGAGAGAGAGAATAAAATAGATAAAAAGGTTTCTGTCATTCTTTGAATTGAATATAAAAAGAAAAAAAAGAAAAGGGAAGATGAATAAATGTGTGAAAGTCAAAATAAAGAAGAGAAAGACAAAAAGGAAGTAAGAAAAAAGGAGGAGGAAAGAAAGAATGAAGGAAAGAAAATGTTTCCTTCATTCTTGGAAAGAAAGAAACAAAGAAAGAAGAAAACAGGAAGGAGGGAAGGAAGGAATGAAGGAAGAAAGGGAAAGAAAGTATAAGGGAAAAGAATAAGGACAAAATGAAATAAATAATGAAAGAAAGAAAGGAAGAAAGAGAGGGAGGAAAGGATGAAGGGAGGCCAGAATGAAAAAAAAGAAGAAAATAATGGAAGGAGAGAAAGAACGAAAATAAAAACGAGTGGAAGGGAGAAGGAATAAAGGAAATAAAAAAAAGGAAATGTAATAAAGGAGAGAAAGAAAATGAACAGAGAGAGAGAGAGAAAGGATCAGGAAATAAAAATAGATATGTAACAAAAAAGGGCAAGAAGGAAGGATAGAAAAGAAAGAAAGAGGAAAAAGTTCAAACTTCAAGCAAATAAAAACAATCCAATCATATAACAAAAATCCTAATGATATTTGGTGGTTTTTTTTATATATTAAAAAAAAAAATGAATAAAATATTTTAGAAATGAATAAAATACGGGACGTCTGGTCACCCTGGTCCTGGCCGAGTCAGTCCGAAGCTTGCATGCATTCAGCGCGATCTAGCTCGAGAGTCAACTGGCTCGCGATCGCTCATGTACTGTAGCGAGAGAGGGGTTTCCCCAGCTAGCTCCTTCGTCGATTAGTAGCGCATGCGCACAGTGTAGTTTAGAAAGTAAGATTGCAGCCCCCATCGAACGGGACCGCTGGCGATAAAATGTCGGTAAATTGGCGCTGATTTGACATGTTTCCACTGTTTTTTGACTGGTATGACAGTGTATGAGAGATCATTGGCCGATAATTGCAATTTATCAAAAAATTATTAAACTTTACTGTCAATTTATCTTTTTCATTTTCAAAACAAGCACTTGCCCGATCGGGCAATTGACTTTGAAAAATGCTTGCCCGCACGGCACTTTCACTTGCCCCGGGCAAGCGGGTTTGTCGCGCCCTGCACCCTACTATTATTAACTACTTAGTAACTGTTGTTACTTACTAGCAATCTAGGCGACACCCCAATACTTACCCGTGTTAATAAACTGGGACTCCACTCACGCACATTTGGGCCGCCCTAGCTTGGAACTATGCATCAACATCACTTTAAAACATATGTCTACAAGTTATGTATAACCTATTTACTACTTTGATAATGTTTAATAGGTACTCACCAGTTCTTTTGATGTATTTTCTGCAGAATTCCCACGGATTCGTCCCAACTCTTGCGACAAACCACGCCGCGGTAGACAGCTGCATTCTTTTTTATTTATAAATAGAGCACCCCTTACGATAGTTGTTAATAACGCGGCCAAATCGTTAGGTTTTTTGCACCGTGTCCAAGGCGTTTTTTTTTGTTTGATTTTTATTTTTTAATCAATATTCTGTTAAATAGCGATTTTTACATCAACTATGAAATTTATATCACAAAATATTTTTTAATTGTAGAGATATACATAATATCATACAATAGTTTATTCTATATTTTTTTATAATAAAATTTATAATTGTTGCGGTCTTTAAAAATGGATAGTCAATCGATCAGGTGATGACTACTCGTATCATGTGATCTGAAAATCAGCTTCGTACCGCTTTGATCGAAAAAGGACTCAAATGTAAGTTTCCCTTTATTTTATAACATTTAAAGTAGGAGTAGGATTATAGTTAATGGGCATTTTTTTTAATAAATGATAAACAAATGAGGACAAAGCTCGCATTTTAGTAATAATCACTAATATCATAAAAATACTTGGGTGCAGGACTTCTAACCTGTTTTTAACGCATTGTCGCCTATGAGGTCCATACATGTTAATGTTTGGACCTCATTGGTACTAGGAGTGCTTACTAGTATGATGGTGGGCCCTAAGTCTGCGCACCTAACAATTTGAGTTAAGATTTAAAATGAATTTCTTCTTATTTCACAAAATCTTTTGGATAATAATGTTCCTTATATTATTGAGAGTAAGTATACCAAATTTCTCATTAAAAAATGAAAGAAAATATAGGATTTTCTTGAAAAAACTTCGGGCAGTCATTTTCAGATTGAAAAAAAAAATGGTACCCCATGTCTGCGCACTCATTCACTTTGCACACGATTCGGGGATTTTGATGAGAAAGGCTGTATTTTGAGGCCGTCACATGAAATGCCCTGAATTCATTATTTTTTCACCATTTTGAGTCGGATTTTTTTATGAATACCTGTCTATGTATTGCATGTGTAAAGTTCGTGCTCGTTGCACATCTTCTTTTACTAGAATCGCGCAGATACGCGGGTGCGCAGACTTGGGAGACCACGCAGACATGGGGGAACTGACCATATACCCAGTTGTTGTGTGTCCGGACAGGTTGTGTGTCCGGACGATCAGTTTTAGAAAGTCATTTGGAAAAATTTACAAGCAAAGTTTCATAAAATGTTTAGTACGAAATGTTAGGTAATATTATAGAGAACAAAACAGAAGATGATTACAACTATTGAATTCGTATTTTTAGTGTAATCCAAAGACAAAAAAGAAGGCTTCAAAAATATTAAGTGTCCGGACACCCCACCCCCCATCCTACTAGACTAGTATACCCAGTTGTTGTGTGTCCGGACAGGTTGTGTGTCCGGACGATCAATTTTAGAAAGTCATTTGGAAAAATTTACAAGGGAAGTTTTATCAATTTTTAGTACAAAATGTCATGAAATATTATAAAGAACAAAATAGAGGATGATTACAATTATTGATTTCGTATTTTTAGTGTAATCCAAAGACAAAAAAGAAGGCTTCAAAAATATAAAGTGTCCGGACACCCGATCCCCCATTCCTAGTATAGCTAGTATAGGCCTACTCCTACTTAGTTCATGACAAGTTTCCGCTCCAGGCATCGTGATCGCGAGGGTCAGGGGCCAAACTCCGACTCAGCTGAGTCTGAGTATGCATTGTAAATAGGCCGCACCCAATTTAATGCCAATCGCAATGCCATGCAATGCACCAGGTCAAAACCCCACATGCGGCTATACGGTAAGGCTAGGGTTAGCTCGCCGAAGCTCTCCGGGCCGGTCGCTGATGCAGCAGCTGCCGCAAAGCTAAACTCGCAATTAATCAATCGAAGGATAGGATTCAACAAATATGAACTGTCCAGTTTTTTCGATTTTATATTACTCTCATAATTAATCTTATTTTTATAACGTACCAGCAATACAACTTCGAGAATCAATAGATGAGGAAAACCAAATTCTCGGTCATCAGTTTCAAGAATCAAATCAGAAGAAGTGGCGTCAAAGTACCGGTATACCGGTAAATCTATACAATTCGTCCACGAATTGTTTCTCCAGCTAGCCTAGCCTGCTATTCGCCCGTCTTCTTCCTTTCGACCCGAGCCTCTAACACAAAGCCCGAGTGATTGATTGATTGATTGATTGATTTTATTTGGCAAGTCACCATAACATATATACAGTAGCATTAAAACAACAGGCTTGCACAGGATGACCCACGAAAGCTCGAAAGCTTATTTCCAGTGGGGTCCTCAATATACAGAATTAAGATAATAAAATGTTAAAATTATACTATTTACATATTAAAAATGAAGAAAAAAATCAGAATTTACTATTACCAATAAATAAGATATATAGACAATAAATAAGATATATACAAGAATATAACGAAGAAGAAGAAGAAAAGAAGGAGAAGGAAGAGGAGGAACAGAAGAAGAGAGGGGACGAGGAGTAGAAGGAGACGGAAGAAACTGATAACGAAGGGAAATAAATAATTGGAGAACAACAACAGCATAAACGTGACGACAATAACAACAAGAAGAGGAGAATAGGAAGAAATAAAAGAAATAGAAAGAATAGAAGAAAGGACATATCGAAGCTTCAATCAAACTATGTAAAATACATAATAATACCTAGTAGAGAAGAGAAAAGAACTAGGTCAGTATTCAGGCTAAATCAACCGTACAACATATCATTTGCATCTTCTTTTTGACTCTCAAGTGAAAGATATTCTTTCAATTTCCTCTTAAAATGCAAAAAGTTTCCTATTTCCTTTATATCATTGGGAAGGGAATTCCAATGTTTTATAGCATTGTAATAAAATGAGTTACCAATACTACCTACCCTTTCTGGTAAGCAAAAATTGAAATGGCTGTTTCTTGTATTATAGTTATGTATTTCGGTAACTAGATTAAAGTTTGATCCAATGTAATGATTCGATCTATTGTGATAGATTTTATGCACGTGGTGCAAAATAAGCTGTTTTGATCTTTTGTTGACTTCAAGAAAACCTGCTCCAGAGAGTTCGGTGTAGCCAACATGGGTTCTGGGACCAGAACAGCTAATGAATCTAACCATTTTATTCTGTATAATTTTCAACTTCTTTTTATCGAGTTCGCTTATGCCACTAAACCAAGCAGGGTTGGCATAGTCAAATAAACTCTGAATAAGAGCAAAACAGAGAATACGCCTTGCTTTTTGATCCATACAACTTTGATACCTGTACAAAAATTTCAAACGGGCATTCGCCCTTTTTACGATTGATTCTATACTAAAGATGAAAATGAAAGGGAGCTAGTCAACTCAATGCCTAAATACTTTACAGATTCTTTCCTATGAATTATCTTATTATTGTATGATACTTCAAATTCAAATGAAGTTTTATGATTACTTTTAGAACAAAACAGAATGCTTTCGGTTTTGTCTAAGTGTAACGATAATCTATTATCAGTCATCCAATCGACACATGTAGACAGCTGTTCGCTAAGTTTTTCCTCAACAAATTTTGGGTTGGCATTTGAACAAAGTAGTACGCTATCATCTGCATACAATAATAATTTACAGTCAGCTTTTAAACAAATAGACATGTCATTGATATAAGTTGAAAATAGGATTGGGCCTAAAATACTTCCCTGTGGAACTCCACACGTTATATGCATAATTTTGGAACAAATATCGCGAATAGCCACTACTTGATGTCGATTCGACAAGTAGGATTTGAACCATGCTACAGTAGCCTGGTTAAAACCCATTATTTGTAATTTTTTCAATAAGATGCCGTGATTAACTGTATCAAATGCTTTTTGAAGATCTAGGAGTACCATCCCAACAAATTGTCCCTTAGACATATTTGTTCTCAGATAATCAGTCAAGTGAATAAGGCATGTCTCAGTCGAATAGTCATGTCGAAAACCTGACTGATATTCGTAAATCATATCATTTTCTTTAAAATATTTTTCGATCTGAACACATACCGCCTTTTCTAGAATTTTGGATACTATGCTTAAAACACTGATAGGTCTATAGTTTTCAACAGCAGTTTTATCTTTCTTCTTATGAATAGGAGTTACTTTTGCAATTTTCATATCCTCTGGGAAAGTGCTAGTAAAGATAGATAGATTTATTAAGAAATTTAATGGTTTGTACAAACTCTTTGCTCCTTCTTTTAGAAATTTAGCAGGTATCAAATCTAACCCAGTGCTTTTTGATACATTTAATTTACGCAACTCATTAAAAATGAATTGATCACTAACAGGTAATAATTCAAATTTATCTTGGCTTATACCCTTTTTTTCATAAAATTTACGAATGTTTTCATTGTCTGCACTGAAAATGTCTTTGCAAGATGGAAGTTTATCTACCAACGTAGCTGCGACATTTGTAAAATAGGAATTGAATTCATTGGAAATAGTTATCTTATCATGACATAATTCTCCGTCAATTGAAACGACTAATTCTTGGTCCTTTCCATTTTTCTTTTTTAATCCCAAACTTTTTAGATTCTGCCAAAGTCTTTTAGAATCATTTTTATTTTCTTCTATTTTATTTTGTAGGTATTCTAATTTGGCCTTTTTCACCTCTCTTTGAACCATATTTCTTAATTTCTTGTATCTTTTGGAAAGCGTGTCATAATCCTGATCGCTTAGATTTTTCTTCATTTTTTTATACGCCACATTTCTTTCTCGAATAAGAGAAATAATATCTTTAGTCATCCAGTTTTCTGATCTCTGTTTAATTCTAATCCGTTTTTGAGGCGCTATCATATTCAACGTTGAAATAAAAGTATTTTGAAAAACTGACCAAGCCTTATTTACGTCAGTGCATTGGGTTAAATCTGACCAATCAACGGCAGACAGTTTAAGATTGAAAGATTCTTCGCTATATTTTTTCAACGATCTGATATCAGTGGTTCTGTGAACACCTATAGCCAGCCTAATTTTCTTTCGTGTACAGAAAGTAAAAGAATGGTCACTTATACCAAGATCAATAACACCACTTTGACTTATTTTTTGTTCGTTATTACAAATCACATGGTCCAATAAAGAAGAACATGTGTGAGTGACACGGGTTGCATATTTGATGAGTTGGCTAAATCCATGAAGACTCAATAAGTCAGTATATTTTTTAGCCAGTGGAGATTTCTGAAAAAGACGAGAACTGAGTCCATTTTAGTAAGGCTCCCATTCCACAGAGGGGACACCTTTAAAGGACATTTGAAAGACTAAAAATTGACAAGGTCTTATAGCAGTCTCCAAGATCACTGAAATTTGTCATCTCTGTGGAATGGCTCCTCAAAGATCTCTGCGGGAAAGACTGATTGATACTCTTACTGGCAGAAAATTAGATTTTATCTTTCAATGGTATTTTTGTTCAGAAATCTTTTATGCAACAAGTGATTTTTCAGGATTGTTTCTGCATGGACTTTTCCTGGTCTTTCAATTATCTTTCAATGATCTCTTATACGAGTCTTTCAGTGATCTCTGAAAAATCTTGAGAGACTGCAGTCGAAATATCATGAAAAGCAAGACGTATAGCAATATTGTCCAACTCCTTAGTGTAAAGGTTCGTCCTATATGTAGCTACATATAAAATTGTACATCATTAACTGTATAGGCCTATAAATATATCAGTCCTATTTTTGTATACACACGTAGAGATATAGAAAAAATATATAATATGGAAATTCTGTATGGAAAATCCTATAAAATATGGAACTCCTGTAATTAAACCCCTCAAAAAAGTTTGGAAATCTGAGTTTGGCCATTAATTTCTCCCAACTCCCAATTTTACACAATGCATATTCGACATCATTCAAAAGATCATTTAATTTTCTTTAAAATGATACCATGCTTATTATGATCATGCCATCACGAAAAGAGCAGGATTCAAAAGTGTTGGATGAGTCTGAATTGAAAAGCTTCAAAACGAGCAGAAATAGTCATGAAGGGTCAATACAGAACATGATTCTTTTGTCTGTGTCAATAGAGATGAAAATCCATTCAAATCAAGCCCCTGCTTCTGTAGTGATGGTTTTGTGAGATAACATGGTTTGAGTCGTGGTTTGAAATACCCATGAATGTTTGTTTGTTTGTTATGTATTTGCTTGTGCAGAGGTGTGTTTGATTCCACGTTAATGTTGATGTTAAGATACATGAAAACAGTTAACCGCTGAGAAACTCACTCATCACCATGGAAAAAAGAACAGTGACTTTCAATATTGTGTCATTTTGCAACTTTTGAATTTTGACCTTGCCCCACATATCAAAGCACTGCACCTCCATGTGAACCACAATCATATCATGTAGGGTATCATTTTAAAGAGAATTACATGATCTATTGATTGATATTAATTACGCATTGATATTTACTAAAATCGAGGAGGGATTATCGATCAAAGTCAGATTTCCAAACTATTTTTGAGGAGTTTATTATTGAGTTTTGTTTATGTTACACATATATTGTTTTCTTTTGTTCTGTTTTTTTGTTTCAGTTGCATGCTTTTTTAGATTGTGTTTCTGTTGCATGGTATCCTAGTTTCGTTTATTTTCATTTACTATAGTATCTTCTTTTGTGTCCCTCAAAGCCCTGAAGAAGACGGTTACACGGTCGAAAGCTTGGCCTAACTAAGGAGTTGGACAAAATTGCTACGTCTTGCAGCCCCCTCTCTTTCTTTTTTCAAAGTCACACGTATGATGCTGCACCTCGATCATACGAGACCAAGGCAAATTCTCGACATATATATATATATATATATATATATATATATATATATATATATATATATATATATATATATACAGTGGCGTACCTAGGATTTTCCACAGGGGGGGGCAAAACCGTCCGCCAAAAAAATTGACAAGCAAAAAAAAAAAAAAAAAGGTCTTCAATCACAAATGAAGGATTTCGTACCAGAAAAAAATTTGACAAGCAAAAAAAAAAAAAAAGAGCTTCAAGCTCGTCAGGGGGGGGGGGGGGCAATAAAGGTCTTCAAGCTCGTCAGGGGGGCAAAAAGGGTCTTTCAAGCTCGTCAGGGGGCAGGGATACGTCCTTTGCATGGGTTGTGGCTCGTCAGGGGGGGCAGACTGCCCCCTCTGCCCCCCCGTAGGTACGCTAGTGTATATATATAAGAACTATTATCAAAGAACTTGTTGGCAACTATATTATACGTTCTCGATTTCTTTTGCATTTCTGACCTCAACTTAAAGTTGATATAATATATATTTATTTATTTATTTATTAGTTTCTGCATGTCATGACAATGTACATATAGTGTGACCATCACAAAATTGAATACATTAAATTTTACATAATAATAATGTATAATTATGATCATTTACATAACTGATTATACCAAGGTTGCATACATGCAGTGGTATGACAATATAAGCAGATGCTTGAGCTGTTGTCACACCTTTGGATATATGAAATACATACATAAATATAAAAGAATACTAAAAGTTAAAAACTAATGATTACACACAGAAAAAAAAAATTATATGTGCAATATCAATTTACAAATATTTACAAGGAGTGTGTGATGTCGAAAAAATATTTGTGTTTTGTTTGTCTTTTTTCACTTTATCTTCGAATTGCGTTTTTTTTTTCTCATCCTTTAGCCCCTTTAATGAATCTCCCGAAGTGATTGTAGTCTAGTCCCGAATGACAGTTTCGTGAATATTTTAATGGTCGAGTCGGATATGTGACGATTTGTTTATTTATGATCTGAATTCTGTTGGTTCCACGTTGATCAGACTCAATCAATAATAGTTTCAAAATTGTCGATAAAACTATTTAAAAAAAAGTATTTTAGACTACGTATATCTAATTTAAAAATTTACACTTCCATTTTTTTTATTTAACATTTTTTATGATAAAAATATTTGAAATGTATAAGTTATGATATGATTTTGAAAGTATCATTGTGTGCCTGGTCCGATCCGGACAGCCCGTCCACCGGACAACCAAAGAGAGCTCGACCCACTGATCTTGGACATCTCGACCAGGTTAATTTGCAATTGCCAACTCTACCACTTTTCAAGCATTTTCACCTACCGCTTTCTTACTCTCCTTACCATAGAATCTAGCGCTTTTTCAAAAAATCTAATAGCCGAGGTGTATTTTCACCAGGTTTTACTGAAAAATGTGCGATTCAGTGAGTAGGCTACTATATTCGATAATGCTCGGCCCCATTAGTGAACCCACCACTTTTTTCAACGTAGACAAAAAATGAAAATAAAATAAAAATCCATATTTTCATTATTCTAAATAGACATGAAATGAAATACTCCGAGATTTGCTTTTCCCAATTGAACGTGGGCCCGGCACGAGGCTCTATCCCTTTGTTGTTGAACGCCAAACAGGGTAGCAGCAACTCCCATCTTTTAATGTCTTTTGGTCTTACTAAGCCGGGGTTTGAACTCCCGACCTCTCGGTTGTGAGACGGATGCTAGTGAGCCAACTCACCGGCTATGATGTCGAACCGGCCGGCTAAAAGAAACAAACTATATCGAATGTAATATTTTATGAACTGAATTCACATATTGAATATCTAAAAGAGGGCAGAATTTAAACACTTTCAAATATTATGTTCTGGTGGGGTTCACTAACTTTTTAGCACCACTGTACTTTGGATCGTGATATCATACGAGTTTATTGCGCTACTGTATAGATCAAGAGTAGGCCAAAACGTATGTGCAGTGCATCGTTCCATTATAAACATTCTTAGACAATCCTTTTTTTATTTGGAATTTACTGAAAAAAAAATCGCCAGCATGACCATTATAGGTACTTTATAATTGGGCATTTTGCCGGTTCATAACTTGACTTACAAGAAGAAAGGCCATGCAAGTGCTCAACTTCTTGAAAAGGAACTTTTACCAATCCTCATAATTATAAGGCGGAGGAAAAAAATGTAGGCCTACTATGCTGGTTAAGCCTTGGGATCTCTGCACAACCACACACATAAAAAAAAAACCTTGAAGGGTCCAGAATGCAGCAGTTAGGTTCACCACTAACACCTTTGGGCAATACTTGAGAAGTGTTACTATACTAAAGGACTCGTTGATCCCTCTCCAAGTAAAAGACAGCTAGAGTTCCCGAATCACCTTCTTGTTCAAGATGATCCATGGTTTAAGGGACATAGGCGAATCCAGGGGGCCCGAGGACCCCCCCCCCCTCTTTCGCGGAGCAAAGAAAAAAGGAAGAAATAAAGAAAAAAAAGAAAGGAGAAAAAAAAGGGGAAACATAAGAGAGGAAGAAGAGTGAATAAAATAAAATGAGGGGAAGACTTGGAAAATAATTTTAAAAAAATTCATGTCAATATAAGAAAATTTTCGCTCGCGTTTCGCGCTTGCATTGCCTTTTAGGTGATTAATATATCTTGCTCAATATGGATCTTAAAATAGCAAATTTTGAAATCAATATACAAAACAAATTTCAGCTCGGAACTCGAACTTTCATTATTTTGCTTGATTTAATTCTTTTTTTTAAGTGCTCTTTAAAAGTTTATATTTTATGGTTGGAATAGTAACATTTTCTGCTCGCGCTGCGCGCTGACAAAATTTTATTTGTCAGGTACCTGTTATTTTCCTGTATTCCATAAAGTTCTCAAAATATCCCTATTCAGGTCAGATTGTCAAAACGCATCAGCTAGCGCTGCACGCTTGCATTTTGATTGGTGGGTTATGTATATGTCAATATTGACTCTACAACAAACTACCTTAAAATCCTCATTTTCATGACAGTTTTTCAAAATGTTCGGCTAACGATTTGCGCTCGCATTGATTGTTATTAACTCATGCTTCCTATTCATAATTACAAAAGTGCTTTAAATGCCCGGTTTTTAGGCCATAATATCAACAGATTTTGCGTTCTCATTAGGCTTAGCAGATTAATATATAAGATATTAATTCAATAATCAAATTGTCCCTTTTTCAGAATGGAATATCGACAAGTCTCATCTCGCGAAATAATAAGATAGTCATCATTTTCATATGATGACATAATGTCCTTATTTTATGTCCCGGGTCCAATGTCAAAACTCAAAGTTATAATAATGAAACATATCATTTCTTTATTAACTGCGATCCATATCCACCTGACGATTTTCCTACAAAGTGCTTGAAATACAAAGCTTTAATTGACCCTTTTCAGACCGGAATATCAAATATTTTAAGCTCGCGCTCGCTTTATTGATTTTTATGCTAATAAAGGTATTTAGAATGCCCAGATTCTAGATCGAAATTTGAAACACGCACGCGCATGTTATCAGATTCGCAGCTTGTTCTCTATTTAAATCATTATCCAGTTTCAGATCACAATATCAAAAATTTTCGGCTCGCGCTTTGCGCTCGCATTATTAATGTAGGAAGATTGCAAATTACTCATCCTTTTCATGATTTACAAAACATGCATAGAGTGTCCCGTTTATAGGTCTAAATCTCGAATTTTTCCACTCGCGCTTCGCGCTCACATTAATTGTTTGGTTATACATGTACTCATCATTTTCACGATTACAAAAAGTGCTTATAATTTCCATTTTCAGGTAGATATATCTAAATTTCAGCTTGCGCTAAGCACTCGCATTATTTGATTGTTGAAATATGTAACATTTTTATGGCTAACTGCAAGCAGTCGTTAACAGATCCTTTTTTTATCAGATCAAAACGTATATTAAAAATTTCTGCTCGCGCTTCGCGCTCGCAGTAATTATTTAGTTGTATACACATCTTGTTTAGGATTACAGACATTGCCCAGAATGCTAAAATTTCTGGAGAAAACACATGAAATAAAAAAAAGAGCTTGCGCTTCGCGCTCGTACTATTCAAATAAGGCTTATTTATGAGACTATTAAATATTTATGTTGATTTATAAGAAGTGACTATTAAGGACTACCCCTTAAAAAAATCAACTTTGAGCGGCCGACCGGGGAAAATGTGGCTAAAAACAAAAATATCCGGGCCGCCCCCCACCCCTTATTGGCGAAGGTTGGATCCGCCCCTGAATGGACATCAACTACAAGGAATCTCTGAAGGAAAATCGAGCAATTAAGACGTGGACATGACCAGCAGCTCTATATCAAACACGTCAGAATGGATACACATGCAAACTCATTTTCCCCAAGAACTATAAGACTGGCTTCGCCTCCCTTCCTATCCCAAACATCCTTAGAAACTTTTAAATCAGCACTCAAAAAAAATCTAATAGTAAAACCGGAGCCTTCAGTTGCTGACCGCACACGGCACACCTTTATAGAGTCTTTTGGAGGAATCTTATACCATTCAATAATAATCAAACAGGGTTTATGCATAGGCGGATCCAGGGGGGCCCGACCCCCCCCCCCCCCCATGGCGGATTAAAAAATGGGGAAAGAAAGAAAAAAAGAAAAAGAAGTGGAAAGAAAAGAGGAAAAAAGAATAAGAAAAATAAGGGGGGAGACGAGTGGATAAAATAAGGTAAGGGGAAGACTTGTAAAATGATTAAAAAATGTATTTCATGTCACTATATTAAATTTTCGCTCGCGTTTCGCGCTCGCATAGCCTGTTCGATGAGATGCATTTCTTGCTCAATAGGCTGATATGTAGCTTAAAATATCAAGTTCTTAAGTGAATATACAAAGCATATTTCAGCTCGGACATCGAGCTTTCATTATTTTGTTTGATTTACGAATTGATTTTTTAAGTCCTCTGTAAAAATGTCCGCTTTATTGTGTGATTATCATTTGCAGCTTTTTGCGCTGTGCGCTCGCATTATTTGATTCGCCAAGTAGGCCTACATACTGTTTTTGTTTATTCCATAAGATTCTTTATATATCAATTCTATAACAAACTACTTAAAATACCCCTTTTATGACACTTTATCAAAAATTTCGTCTCGCGATTTGCGCTCGCATTATTGTTGAAAATATATCAATTCATAAATCCTATTCATGATTACAAAAGTGCTTAAAATATCCAGTTTTCAGGCCTCAATGTCAACAAATTTCACTCACTCATTAGGCTTATTACATTAATAAATATGATAATAAAATTTTCATGAATTCCCAATAACAAAATTGTCCCTTTTTCAGAAAGGAATATCGTCAAGTCTTATATCGCGCTTAGGAAGAGGAATAGGAAGATAGTCATCAATTTCATATGATGAAAAAATGTCCTTAGGCCTAGAATGTCCATGATAATAAAAATATCAGCTCGCGCTTTGCACTCGCATCATTTAGTAAGTGTTATCTTCACACTTTACAATTTCCCTACACAGTGCTTTAGATAATGCTTAAATTCACCCTTTTCATACCGGAATATCAAGTATTTTCCGCTCGCGCTTCGCGCTCGCATTATTGATTTTCATGATAAAAAAATGAAATGTATTCAGAATGCCCAGATTCTGTCTAATTCTAAAACACGCGCATACATATTTATTGAGGCACGCCGTGAGCTTGATCTTTATTCAAAACGTGCTAAAATTATCCAGTTTCAGATCAGAATATCAAAAATAGCAGAAGCTCGCGCTTTGCGCTCGCATTATTAATGTACGAAAATACCAAGTTACCCATCCTTTTTCATGATTTACAAAACATGAATAGCGTGTCCCATTTTTAGGTCTGTAAATCTCAATTTTTCTACTCGCGCTTCGCACTCGCATCAATTGTTTGGTTTTATACTTACACCGTTAATGATTACAAAAAGGGCTTAGAATGTCAAAAGAATTTCAGCTCGCGCTTCGCGCTCGCATTATTTAATAGTTGAATTAGGTATCGTCTTAATGGCTATAACTGCAAAACGTCCTTAACAGGTCCCTTTCCGATCTAGCCAGAACCCATATTAAAAATTTCTTCTCGCAGTATTTATTTAGTTACATACGCATCTTGGTCATGTTAACAAACATTGCCCAGAATATTCAATTTTCAGGACAAAATACATGAAATTCCAAAAATTTTCAGCTCGCGCTTCGCGCTCGCACTATTTAAATAGGGCTTATGAGATTATTACACTTTTTTTATGTTGTTTTATAAGAATAAAGCTAAGAAATGACCGATAGGACATCGGCGTTTTGCCCCCCCCCCCCATTTTTCACGACCAAGAAAAAAAAGGAACGGAAAGGGAAGGATGAAATATAGGCCTAATATTTTCCAAATGTTTTGTCAAAATCATGGAGCTATAAAACACAAACCAAAATCTATCACAAACTTTGATTTTTGTAATAAAAATGTCGAAATTTTGCTCGCTCGCTTCGCTCGCTCGCAACTTTACGCGATACGCCATATCGAGCCCCCTCTAAATTATTTGGCTCATTACGCCACTGGGACAACCCCTTCAAAGAAACAAACAAAAATCAACTTTGAGCGGCCGATCGGGGAGAATATGGGTGAAAAAAAAAATTCTGGCCCCCCTATTGGCGGGAGCTGGATCCGCCCCTACATGGTTTATGTATAATTTTTATGTTAGAACTCGTTCTTCTTTGCTCCGTCACGCCCATTATTCTATAAATTAAACACATTGATTTTTTTATAATCATAACATTTAAATTGCCATTGTAACCATCAATAAATACTCGTTCCCAATCTAAATTCCATTACCCTGTATCATTCATTCAGTCAACTATTTATGCATTTAAATCAGCTGGTCCTCGAATATGGAATTCCCTGCCTTCCAATCCTTTTTCCAGCACTAATGTTACTTTTTGTTTTAATTCACTTGATAAAGCTCCTAATAAATGCTAAATTTTGGTGTACATATTCTTTGTAACATTCTAACAATCTTTATTGCAACAAAAGTTGCGCCAAGACTTGAAAGTAAAAAGGCCGCGACCGGCGCGGTCAAAAAATTTCGAGCTGCGTAATGGTCCCTGAAATTTGCGAAAGCTGGATCCGCGGGGGGGGGGGGGCGAAAAAACTCCACCCATATTTTTCCCCGATCGACCGCTCAAAGTTGATTTTTGCTTGTTTCTCTGAAGGGGTATAGTCCTAACAGTCATAGCTTTTTTCTTATCTAAAACAACATAAGTATATAATAATCTCATAAGCTCTATTTAAATAGTGCGAGCTAATATTATTTGTTGTTATTTCATGTACTTTGTATTGAAAATTGAACATTGTGGGCAATGTTTGTGATCCCTGACAAGATTCGTATGTAATTAAATAATTACTGCCAGCGCGAAGCCCGAGCAAAAAGTTTTAATATACGATCAGGCCTGATCGAAAAGGGACCTGTTAAGGACTGTTTGCAGCTAGCCGTAAAGACAAAACATATTTCAACATTCAGATAATACGAGCGCGAAGCGCGAGCTAAAATAAAATGATATTTTGACCTAAAAAGTTGACATTCTAAGCACTTTTTGTAATCATGAAAATATTGGGTAAAATTTTAACCAGCACGAGGGTAATTATGTGTCCAACCAATTTGGGGCAGTATTTTACACAATGCGGGAAGCATATTTTCCAGTATGGTAACAAAAATAAGCAGCAATTACTTTAGAATGGGCAAAATTTTCACCACACTGGATATTGCCCAAAAGAAATGCCATATGTTGGTTGGACACATAATTACCCTCATGGAGCATTTTATTTTCTAAACAATGCAAGCCAAATCGGTAGCGTTAGAATTAAGATTTGGACCTACAAACGGGACACTCTATTCATGTTTTGTAAGTCATGAAAAGGACGAGTATTTGGTATCTTCCTACATTAACAATGTACGATCTGGCCTGATCGAAAAGGGACATGCTAAGGACTGATTGCAGTTAGCCATGAAGACGAAACATATTTCAACAATCAGATAATGCGAGCGCAAGCAGAAAATGTTTGATATTCTGATCTGAAATTGGATAATGCAAAGCACGTTTTGAATAAAGAATAAAGATGTGTATAAAAAACATCTTCCTAAGCGCGAAATGCAACTTGTCGGTATTCCCTTCTGAAAAAGGGACAATTTAATTATAAGGAATCCATGAAAATGTATATCTCATTATAAGCCTAATGAGAGCGCGAAATTCGTTGATATTAAGGCCTGAAAAGTGAACATTTTAAGCACTTTTTGTAATTATGAATAGGATGCATGGGTTAAAGGGGAGGTTAGAAGTCAAGGTTACTAGCTTGTGTATATATAGCTTGGCTCCTATAACTGACCAGGCTACCTTGGGGACTCGGACAACCCAAGCTTGCATTCGTACGGGCTATGAAGGAGTAAACCCTGTTTCAGTCCCAGGAGCAAGTTGCTTCGGCCTCTGGTTATGATTGGTT
This sequence comes from Lytechinus pictus, assembly GCF_037042905.1. Classification (NCBI taxonomy): domain Eukaryota; kingdom Metazoa; phylum Echinodermata; class Echinoidea; order Temnopleuroida; family Toxopneustidae; genus Lytechinus; species Lytechinus pictus. The sequence continues at coordinate 28,189,253 of NC_087258.1, read as the reverse complement.
TGGGTTGACTGCCCATTTTATCTAATTACAATTGTCATGTTATGTGGCAGTCATGGCCGGCCACTTTTCATCATTTTACGATGGCAACATCAGGCCCAAAGAATAATCTATGATATATATATATATATATATATATATATATATATATATATATATATATATATATATATATATATATATATATATATATATAATTATATAATATATATATATAATTATATATATATATATATATATATATATATATATATATATATATATATATATATATATATATATATATATATACATATACATATATATATACATATGCATAAATATATATTTAACAATTAACGCGAGCACAAATCGCAAGCCGAATTCTTTTTATAAACTGTCATGAAAAGGTGATTTTAAGTAGTTTGTTATAGAATTAATATAGATGTATACATAACTCACCAATCAAAATGCGAGCGAGCAGCGCTATTAGCTGATACGCTTTAACAATCAGACCAGAAAAGGGATATTTTGAGTACTTTATGAAATACACGAAGAGAATAGGTACTTGAAAAACCAAACAATGTGAGCGCGCAGCGCGAGTCGCAAAATGTTGATACTCAGACCATAAAACGGATATTTTACAGAGCACTTTTTCAAAATCAAGTTGTAAATCGAACGAAATAATGAAAGCTCGATGTCCGGGCTGTTTCGTGTATTGCCTTCAAAACTTTATATTTTAAGCTCCATATCAGAATATTGAGCAAGATATGTATCTCATCGAACATGCAATTCGAGCATAAAAGATTTTTTTCTTTCCCCTTTTTTCTTTTTTGTTTTGCTCCGCCATGGGGGGGGGGGGGGGGGGGAGGCCGGGCCCCCTGGGTCCGCCTATACGCCCCCCCCCCTCAGCCGTATAGGGTGAAATCTTTGTAACACACCCCAATATATAATATAGCAACAACAAAAAATACAACGAAAATCCATGACAGTTCAGTTATCTTTCATTACATTTTTTTAATTATTTTTAATATGTAAAAAAAAATATTTAAATGCATCCAATTTTTAGTGTGCTCAAAATGACCTTATCCACATTAGAACGTATTATATTCATCTACAAGTTACATGTTTTCCTTGCGGAATTCGGCAAAAAAGCAGATAAATTTATCATTGAGAGTCATAACAAGCGTAACATGTTCATAATATTCGATGCAATTATTTTGTTAATTCACAGACCACTCAACACGTACGATTTCTACGTAGACTTTTCCCAGACCCTATAAACTCTATTAGAGACAATTTCGCAAGTAAAATGTAGTTTTTATTGTCTTATACGTATACAAGCAAGACGCACACTCTTACACACATTCAAACAAGAAAAAGTATTTTTTTCATTGCCGAGCAGGTTTAAATTTGCGAGCATTTTGATAAGGATGAAGTGTGACAGGATTGTAGAGACTATATACTCGAGGTTCATGCTTGCACCCCACTCACCCAATGCGGGCCTGCGTAGGCGCGGTGGCAGGTGATTTTTCAATTTTCAATTTCAATTTATTTCATTTTCAACAGAACATAGTAAAGTGGTCGAAATAGTTCCAATTAAATTATACAGACAAATTTCAAAATTTTGAATTTTCAGCTCAATACATTTCTATCACCCCGCCCCACATACACATACACACTGTTCAGACCGTACTTACGCCACTGGGCCCCATTGATGACAATGCATCAAAATATAAAGAAGAAGTTATTTTGATAACAGAAATAAAGACATTAGTTCCCCACTCGGGATTCTCAGTGAAATGGTTTAATAATTAAAAGGAAAATGAGAAACAAAATTGGAAAATGCATATTTGGATTGAGAATGTAGACGAAGCCTGTCGTTTCTTCCGCCCGCCTTGGTCAGTCATTCCAGTTTGTTCGGTCCAATAGGATTCATCTCCTGCACATAACCCTCGTATGATTGGACCATTTGAAATAGTGACGTAACCGGCTGGGATGACACCTATTCGTTCATAGTTTAGATTTACGATGCGTGCTGAAGCTATATCGATCACCTGTAAAGGAATAGAAAAAAAATGATGGAAATAAGGACCTTTTCACACGAGAATCTTGAATCATCATTGTAGTGATGATTGCAATTCGTCTTTAGAATCATTGTACCACTCACACGTTCACTCGAAAACTGTGATTTGAATTATAATTCCTGAGCGACGGCGGTATTGTGTCCTTGGGGACTGCATCGCAAAAAAAAAGAAACTACGATGAGTGCATGACAATTGTATTATCTACGGAAGTGCTTGAAAGTCACGTAAGCTCCGCCCCTCAAAAGATGTTTTGGAGGTCAACCCTTTCAGACGTAAAATTCGTACCGTAATTTGAGTGAGACTTAACTAACCGCCCTTTCACACGGTAAAAAAGAATCGTAATTTGAATGATGATTCCAGTGTAAATAAGGCTAATGACGAATATTTAACACGTGTGAAACCAAACTAGAACATGATTAGAATCACGAACGCTTATCACAGTCACGATTACAATAGCAATCATCATTACAATGATGATTCAAGATTCACGTGTGAAAAGGCCCTGGAATTCACCTCCGGTGTAGAATTTGAATTCGTAATTGTGATTAGCGTTTGTGATTCTAGTTTGGTTTCACACGTGCTAAAAAGTCGTCATCAGAATTGTTTTTCACTGGAATCATCATTCAAATTAAGATTTTGGTACCGTGTGAAAGGGCGGTGAGACTTGTAGTATAATAGTCCTATATAGGCAAGAGATCTTAAGTTTCATCTGTCTACACGACATGGCATATATAGAAGTTCATACAATGAAGAAAATGTGACAGACAGTTTGGGGGGTTACCAAAACTTAAAACGGACTTTAAATGCTCCATTTTTTCAATCAATCAATTATCTATTGATTTTAATGGTAAAAATGTTATGTACAAAAACTAGAAATGGAACTTGGATACCAAGTTAAGCAAAACAATACAAATATGAGATAAAATTATACATGACATAGATTTAAGAGATATAATCAAAACAACGATTGAAAATATACATCAGTAAAAGCCAATGAGGCTTGATAGATTGGATGCACACAGACGCAGTTATATGATAATATTCCAGTTTCGGAATAGATCGGACTCGACCGCTCGGACCATCCAGAACTTCCGGCCACGAGAGTCTCCATCAACCAGCCGGAAACCAATGCATATCGCAGATCGCATACAAATATGTTTGGTCACATGATGCTATTTAAACCAATCAGCATACAGGATCTAATTTATGTAGGATATAAAAAAAAATACATTGACAGGATAGCTCATGAAAGCCGAGATGGCTTATTTCCAATGGGGTCCTAGCATAAGTAATTGATGACAAAGTACTTTATGAAAAACACCTATAAAAATCTACAAACTACATCAATTAAGTCTAGACCACTAAATTAACAAGATGAATAAAAAGACAAAAACAAATAAGTGTGGGAGTGTGACATCAAAACTTTTATGCAATCAACAAAAGATGATGAAAATAATTGCAAAACAAGTTGATTACAAGATCATAACTCCATAGTTACACATAAGAGTAAAAGTAATAATGATGTTCCGCTTTTATATAGCGCTTAATACATCGGAACGAATACACGATTCATGAATCGTAAAACTTAATATATAAAAAAACAAAGACAAATAAGTTTGATATCAAACTTCACACAATGAACAAAAGATGATAAAAAATTATAACAAGTGGAGCGCCTCTGGCAGTCTCACCTACGTTACGCAATTCAATATAGCAACAGTGTTGACTTTAAAAACTACTATGAAATAATTAGTCACAAAAAACACCATTCATGATACATTACTATGTTCATTGACAATAAATGACATTTGACCTTGATCATGCTACCTAAAACTTGTCAGTGATACTTGATTACCCCCATGTCCACATTTTATAAACTATATTTATAAGCTTTGAAAGTTATGACAGCAATTTAATTATTACCTCCAACATGGCCAAAGTTTATTTACCTTAATGACCTTTGACCTTGGTCATGTGACCTGAAACTCGCACAGGATGTTCAGTGACACTTGATTACTCTTATGTTTATTTTTTATGAACTAGACCAATACAATTTCAGAATTATGATTGTATTTCAACAAACACCCCCAAAATGGCCAAAGTTCATTCGACCTTAAATGAACTTTGACCTTGGTCCTGTGACTTAAAACTCAGGCAAGATGTTTAGTAATATTTGATTATCCTTATGGCCAAGTTTTATGAACTAGGTTCATATACTTTCTAAGTAATGATGACATTTCAAAAACTTTACCTTAGGTTACGATTTCGATATTGACTCCCCCAACATGGTCTAAGTTCATTGATCCTAAATGACATTTGATCTTGATCATGTGACCTGAAACTCAGGCAGGATATTCAGTCATACTTGATTAAACTTATGTCTAAGCTTCATGAACTAGGTCTATAAACTTTCTAAGTTATGCTGTCATTTCAAAAACTTAACCTTCGGTTAAGATAATGATGATGACGCCGCCGCCGACGTCGGAAAAGCGGCACCTATATAGTCTCACTCTGCTAAACTATTTCAAGCATGCTGAATTCAAACCCATCGATTCTAATTTCTGTAATAGTATTTCATGATTAACCTATCGAATGCTTCTTGTAAGTCAAGAAGAACCATCCCAACATAACGGCCTTCAGAAATTTGATTCCTAACAAAATCCAACAAGTGAATTAAACATGTTTCAGTAGAATAACCATTCCTAAAACCAGATTGAAATTCATAAATGATTTTGTATTCTTTAAAGTATTTTTCAATTTAGAGGTCTGTAATTCCCAACATAAGTTTTGACTTTCTTTTTGTGTAGTGGTGTGACTTAAGCAATTATCATTTCATCCGGGAAGGTACAAGTTGAAATACATAAGTAAATAATGTAAGTTAAAGGTATAAGCACATTTTTTGCACCATCATTCAAAAATCTAGCAGGAACTAAGTCGAGTCCGATACTTTTTGAAATTTTCAACTTGGACCATTCATCTAATACAAACTTTTCTTTGACAGGAGAAAAATTAAAACAACCTCTTGGTACATAGCTTTTTAAAGTTAGAACTGTCGGCTCCAAACTCACTTCTGTCCATAATGGGAAGCTGACAATCTAATCTATCGGCCACTGTTGTGAAATTATTGTTAAATTCGTTCGCTATCCTTAGATTATCATGACATAGTTCCCCTTCAATATTAATAACACTTTCCTGAATATTCTTCCGTTTGTTTTTTAAACCTAACTCTTTCAGATTCTTCCATAATTTTCTAGAAATCATGTTTGTTGTCTTCAATTTGATGTTGGAAATATTCGTCTTTAGCCTTTCTCACTTTCCTTTGCACCATATTTCCCAATAGTTTAAATTTCTTTTCGAGTTCTAAATTACCAATATCCTTTTTCATTTTCCTGAAAGCTTCATTTCGTTGTCTTATCAAACCAATAATTTCACTATTCATCCATCTTTCCGTTCTTTGCTCAATTCTTACTTGTTTTAAAGGTGCACACTTATCAACTATACGTGTATACTGACATGAAAATATTTTTGAAGTGTGACCAAGCAATATTTAATTAATTACATTCTAATATAACAGACCAACTGATTTGAGATAAAACGAAATTAAAATCATTTTCAAAATAGTTTCTCATATATCGAATGCTTATATTTCTATGCTGCCCGAATACAGACCTGATAAGTTTTCTTGAACAATACCTTTAAAAGTGATCACTTGAGCCAATCGGCTTAACGGATGCAAAGATGATGTACAACGTAAATAAAAATCTTGCCATCCTTGAAAAACGCTATGCTTCCATTGTGTACTCATTGCATTGGTGTTTAATACGCTCTATCCATCGAGCATCCGTCCACTGTGATTTCATACCCGCAAAAAGTTTTGAACTGCACAAAACTTTCAGAACGGATAATTTCTTTCCGCCATGTACGATGTAAATCCGCAATATATATGTGCAACAAACGCCCTATTTCCGTTATCATCGGTTAAACGTCCGTTGTATCATCTTTCCATCCTATGGGCATCCTCGTAAATCACATCCACCGCAGCTGGATAACGGAAAGAGGGAGGAAAGGTACATGGAACGTTTATCCATCGTTAGCAACACAGAAATAGAAACCCACTCAGAGCTGTCATTCACTAGCTTCCATCCGTTTTCATCAGTTAGGCTTCCGATGAACATCCGTTTAACATCCGTGCTACATACCACCCACGTCCGTTCTTTTCCGTTATGTTTTCGCAAATTTTTCGCTAATTTTGTCCATTTCTGGAGCGGATGAAAAACTTTATAGTCTGCAGACACGGATCCTGCTTTAAACTAGTCAAATGGGTCTTGACACAAGACTAGCGCCATTACAACTTGTATTATGTTTATAATATACTGTCATGACTGTGTGTGAACATATACATTTTCTTTTCTTAGCAGAAGTATCCGATTAGCATAACAATGCTTGCGTGAGGAGTGTCTGAATTCCTAAACGATTCGGAATTCACTGACCGAGTTCGACACAGCACAGTACGGACGTCTTATTTTCAACGCTTCTTCCACGTGTTAAACTCTATAGGCCTTATCGTAATAGATCTACGTTTGGATTCGATGTTAAATATAAAATAATGGCGAATCAAGAAATTAACCTCGGGTTATGCCACAAATTAAAGGCAGTTTCAGAAAATTTTACTCAATAATCTGGAGTCTCTTCGCCTTCTTGTAAGCAATGCTACAAAGGAAGCATTGGCTCGTTTAAAGATTGGGCTGGCTGTTTGATTATGTTGATTCTCGATACATTGCCCGGGTCAGCGGAGCTTCTACAACTAAAAAAGGGCGTCGGAGATGTCTTTCGAAAGGTAATAAGGTTCAATATGAATATAATTCTAGACGCCAGGAGGAGTTGGATAAGAAATTTGCCTTATTAGAGTAAGGTAAGCAGCGGGCGCAGCCCTTGCTTTGCTGAAGTAAGGTATTGCAGATATGATTAAAAGGAAGAAACATATCAGAAAAGCAGATGAATCTGAAGCAGGTTAGTGAGATAAAGATGAATGAAAATTCCAAACTAGGCTATTGCTTTTGAAATTTATGAACGGTTGTACATAATAGATATGGCCTTATGTTGTTAATGGAAGCTGTTCGTTTTTCAGCGGAATTACTTTATGACTTAATTATGGGAGATTAATCAAATAAATATATAGAGATCATTTTTATATTTTAGGTTGGTCCGCATTGGATGAATACTGATGAGGGAGAAAAGAATGAGGCAAGCTCAGGCTTGTGTAAATAGAAAGCGTAAGTTATTTCGTTCAACAAACAAAGGTTATATTGGGCAAGAATGTTGGAAATTTTCAAGGTTCTTCTACTACTTCCGACAACTTATTTCGTTATACCCTTTGGGTCAAGAAATCGATATTCGCTTGGCAGTGTCGCCAACTTATATGTACAAAATAGTTGGCGCGGGTATGCAAGTTGCCTCAGACCACCGACGAACGTTTTGCCTGTGGTAGACATGGGCACTGGAGAAGTTGCCCAGGTATCAGGAAGCAAGATCCCAGCAAGATTCATCCTTCAGAGATAACAATGCTCAACAGAGTTAAATGATCCATTGATCATGGTCAAACTGAGCAAGGTAAATGTCAGTTTTGTTCTGTATTTGACGAAGTGTGGTATTTGAGAACTGAAGAGTAGAATGATCAGAAGGGCGTAGCAAAGGAATCTATTCTTGATTCTACCTAGTCCATAATTATATGTTAAGAAAAGATGTGTTATTTTGGTTGAATTCCACCTCTTACTAATGAACCTAGACATAGATATGACACAGATCAAACAATCTGGAATATATTGACTACTCCTGGTCCGTCAGCGGGCCCTTCTAAATTAAGAAATACAGAAACAGAGCATTGTTGAATTTGTTTCGGTTGGGAAACATCGAGTAACGTTAGTGTTGATTCGACAAGATGTGCAGGGTAGGAGGAAGAATTTTATTTGAGAAATTATGAGTATGATCAATGAAATTCAGAACCTTTGGTTAAAGGTAGATTGAATGCTTCCTTACAATTTGGAAATCAACTGATGCATCTCAATTTGTTGTAGATGTCAATGAACATGGTTACAAATTACCTTACAATAAGTTGATAAGTCAGCATTGACATCGATCCCGATTTCGTTTCTGAAGCCATTAACGAATTATTATTAAAAAGGGTTTGGTTGTTGAATTCACCACTGCACCCCATGATGTTACCCCCTTTCAGATTCAATTCAGAGTTCAGATATAAAAAGAGACTGATTCTTGGTCAACGTTATGTCAACTAACACTTGTGGAAGAACACTATTATACTTGAAGACTGGAATGTAGTCATGTCTTATTAAAACAGGGAGATTTTATGCTTTCCTTTGAACTTAAGCAAGGTTATCATCATTATTACATTTTTCAAGTGCATGAAAAATTGTAGGCTTTAGTTGGGATTTTGGTAGTGGTACAAGGTTTTTCTCCTTTTAGGTGTTGTCATTGGGTTGGCAACAGCTACCTTTGTTTTCATTACACGATTTAAGCCTATCGTTAATCATTGGCGTATAGAAATGGTATTTTCATTTTTTTTTGTATATAGATGAATGGGTCGTGCTGCTTCCTTTGATTCGTATGATACTATGGTCAAGACGATGAAAAATGACTTACTTGAAGCAGTTTTGATACCAAATGTTGAGAAATATCTCAATGGACTCCTGTCCAGTGTTTGGATTGGTTAGGAATACCACGGGAAAGCAGAGTAGCTTATATAAAGATTACTGAAAGAAGGATGAAGGATCTTGAGTTATGTTCAGATTCATTTCAAGCAGAATTGCCTGAGGTTTCAGAACGAAAGATCGTAGTTATAGTTGGAAAGATACATTGTATCCAGTGTTTGGCACAGTTACTCAAATTAAAACCAGATTTATGCATCACGAAATCATCCGGAGGGTACATTGGGATAGGACATAATGTGATCAATAGTGATGAATTAATATTCGTGTTCTTCTTCTGGAGAAGAATTTGCATATTCTTAACGTAAACATTATTTCTGCTTATTCAGTTCCACAGACTTTCATCTATTCTGATGCAAGTCCATCAGGCTGCGGGGCCTGGGTTTCTGAGTGCGCAGGCATGAAATGGGATGAGATTGGTTTGAGTTTGAAATGGTTAAAAACTCCACTTGGAGAGAACTCAAGTCAGTAAGTATGACACTGCAAACAGTTGTATCTCACATGAGACATAAAACTGTCAAGGTCCTCTGTGATAATAAAGGAGTAGGATCGATTGTAAATAAAGGAAGTATGATTGCAGAATTGCATGAGATGAGTTTACACATCTTTGAGTTGTGTAAAAGAAACAACATTAGTCTTCACGTTCATTGGGCTCCCAGAGAGGAGAACCGTTTTGCAGATGCATTAAGTCGCATGATAGATTTTGATGATTGGGGTGTGTCAGATGAATTTTTCGGATTTTTGGACAAAATCTGGGGCCCTCACACTGTGGACAGACTTGCGGACGATTTTAATTTCAAAATTAAGAAGTTCAATTCTAAATATTGGTGTCCCCTAATAGATCATGTTGATCCCTTCTCATGTGATTGGTCGGGCGAGAATAATTGGCTGGTTCCACCTATCGAATGTATAGCATGTATAGGGCAAGTACTTAAGCATCTGAAGGTTTTGTTCTGCTAGGGGGACTTTGGTTGTTCCCTTCTGGCCGTCTGCACCCTTCTGGCCGATTCTTTTCTCTGAACAAAGTGATTTTCGTTCCTTATTCTCTGAATACTTCAAAATTGATAATCCTCAAGGAATTTTCGTTCAAGGCAGAAATAATAAAAAAAAAAAAAAAAAAAAAAACGGTTTGTGAGAGATGGCTGACATGAATGCTGGTATGTAATAAATCCATTTGATGGAGGTTAATTCAAAATTATACTGTTGGAATGCAACATGTAATTTTTACACGGCCGCATGGCAGATAGCTGCATAGCTAGGATCCACTTATGCTGCAGAGCAAAGAAGTGGTGATGAAAATTGGAGAATGTTATGATTATGTAAAAGGATAACCATCGTAAAGGTTGATAAGGAATTGATATGAGATTTCATTCTCAAATTAGTTACAATTTACTGGCGGCGGAGCTCAGAATGAAGAAATTGGTGATGATTGAAAACATTCAAAGTCTCAAAATTACAGAATTCTTGTGAATGAAATGTTTCAGAAAGTTTTTTGCAAGTGTTTTAAGGCAAAAATAAAAATTTTCGCAAAGGAAATGAATCCCAAAGCTATTGTTTTGCTAAGCCTTCAAGACGATTGAAACGAATTATGATATGGAATTGTGATCTAATGAATTTCATACTGAAATTTTAGTGAAAATATAAAACCACCTGGTTTGAGGATAGCTGCATAGTTAATGTTTAATTTTGCTGTCATGGCTGTAAAACGTATTAGAAGTGATTAAATTTTGACTGAATGACTGAACTTGAGAATTTATCACAATTTGAATATATTGTGTTGAGATAAATATATACCAGCTTATAAGTTTTGTTTAATTTTTCTTAAATCCAGAAATTCTCTTCATGAAGGATATGATATAACTTTGAACAAGGTCTTGACAGCTTCGAGAGCTGATAACACTATGAGTAAATACAACAGAGCGTTGAATACCTGGAGAGATTAGTGTAAGCAAAATAAAGTAAATTCTGACACAGCAGAACCAGAAGATATTAGTCGCTATCTTATTCATTTGTATCAAAGAGAAGCTCCTTATTCGAGGATAGAATCGGCTTTTTACGCCATTAAGTGGCATTTTGACTGCAAGCCAAGGATGAATGTTAATCCCTGTGATCGCAAGTTCATACATATTGTTTTACAATGTTTAAAGAAATTACTAAACAAACCGATCGTTAAGAAAGAAGTTATAACCCCAGACATTTTGAAAGCAGTTGTTGAGAAGTATGGATCTTCAACGAGTCTATTAGATATTCGATTATGTGCTATGATTTTGATTTCCTACGCAGGCATTCTACGATTTGATGAAATGATACATATTCGTAAATGTGATTTAGACTTGTATTTGTCTCATGTGAATACTTTCATCATGAAAAGTAAAACCGATATTTACAGGCAAGGAGCATGGGTTCTTATAGGTGCTACAAATTCCCCACCTGCCCCGTATTAGCTTTGAGGAAATATTTGATTGCAGCGGGGCTTAACGATGCCTCTGATGAAGTATTTCTTTTTAGGCCTCTAAATTACTGTAAATCCAGTAATAGTTATAAGTTAAGACGTAGACAGTTGTCTTATACTAGATGTTTAGAATTATTGAGAGAGGCGTTGGCGAAAGTAGGGTTGAATCCAAAGAGTTTTGGCATGCATAGCCTCCGAATGGCGGAGCCACAGCAGCAGCGAACTTTGGTGTTCCAGACAGGTTGTTTAAGAAACATGGTAGGTGGAGGTCGGAGACTGCTAAGGATGGATATATTAAAGACAATATGAAGGATTGTCTTTCAATTTCTATGAATTTGGGGCTTTAGAATTATTTTTATACCGGGTAAATTAGCCTCAGCCTAGTATGATTATACGTATAACTTTGTTAAAGATGGATTGTAGGCGTTCGATGAGATTGTTGAATGAGACATGTATTATTATCATTATACATTTAAAGTTGGTTAAATTGAAATGATTGCGTCGTGTAACTCATTTTCTTGTTTACCCGTTCTTTGATTGACTGAGAGGGGGAGCTATAAGTTTAGCTTGTCTTGCCGTCGAAGCTTGGTGCTCCCCTCGAAACAGGTATGTTTTTTGTAAAGTATATAAATGTTTTATATTTCAGGTGTTGATGTTGTTGCACTGGTTGTGCTTAAGGATAGTGAGGCGTGACTGAAAATAATTTATTCACGATTGAGAGTCGAATTAGGGAATAAATACATTTTCTTTTCTTAGCAGAAGTATCCGATTAGCATAACAATGCTTGCGTGAGGAGTGTCTGAATTCCTAAACGATTCGGAATTCACTGACCGAGTTCGACACAGCACAGTACGGACGTCTTATTCGGGATGGATATGTGGACGATTGACTGGATGCAAGAAGATAGAGCAAAGAGAATTCTGATGGATGAATAGGCCTTACAGCATGTACAGTACATTGATGAGTTCTTCGAGATCTGAACTCAGAGGGAGGCCTCAGTACATTCGTCAGTAAGTACCGTTCGTGCTGTCTTGCCGTCGAAGCTTGGTGCTCCCCTCGAAACAGGTATGTTTTTTGTAAAGTATATAAATGTTTTATATTTCAGGTGTTGATGTTGTTGCACTGGTTGTGCTTAAGGATAGTGAGGCGTGACTGAAAATAATTTATTCACGATTGAGAGTCGAATTAGGGAATAAGTCTGTATATCATAATAATACTCTGTTTGAAAATCGCTTGTGTTATATTTCCTCAAAAAATATTCCTCCAATTGTGTATGTTTTGTAGGAGGCCTATGCTATATATTATTTCGTATTATCTTTATTTTGGACAGAATATTGACAGATGTCAAAGAGGTTTCAAAAATTTGATTTAATAAGCCAGTTCACGGTTAGCTCATGATCAACTTTTCTCTAATGACCTTTGTGATTTTTCATTAGGATAAGCACTATCATTTTCAAATGTAGATGTTGCGTAAGCTTTACCGGTAGAGTATTCAAATTCTAAGAACAAAAGGCATTGTATAGACCAGGTGACTAGAATATAGTAGTACATCAGGGATAAAGTTTGGAAATCTGTTTTATTGTCTGCCTTTGGCACATTTGACTATTGTTTAGGCTACTGTCAAATACCAGTGATTAATTATGAAGGCTCTATTTTTTACTCTTCAGCTTGGATGTGATAAAATGAATAGTTTGAAAGGAAACATGAATAATCATCAAATCACAAATGCCTATGTCAGTGAATTTGAAAGCCACCTTCATGGTTTATCTCAAATGACCTTTTTCTGCTCGTGCGCAGTTTACAACCGTGAACAGGCTTATTCAATTCAACTTGCTGTTTCCAAAGAAAGAGGGATATGATTATATCATAATCTGTGCACACAAGTCAATGCCAGTGGATAGGCTGCAATTCAGACCACTTTCATCGAGTGAAGGTTTAGCAGAGCAAACTATACGCGCGATAAAAATGGATGAAAAAGATACAACTTGTATATACCTCTTGATCTGTTCTCATAAAGCCAATGATTCTATCTGCCATGTCCATCATATCTTTATGCAGTGATGAAGCCAAACATTCACCTTGTATTTCAATCATTACTATGGCCTGTTAAGAAATTAGAAGAAGAATGGTATAACCTGGAAAGCTAGACATTTTACAAATTAGATCAAATAGATCAAGTTGGTTAGCAGTAAAACTTGTTTTCAAGGAGTTAGGATTAGGAAATGTGGAGTGAGACCAAATGGTAAGTTGTAGACCATGCAAGTGGCAGTTTTATATCGATTCATGTTATCAATTCGATTGATATGGACATTTATATTGTGTAGAAAGGGACATTAGGTTTATGTGGTTATGATAGCTTTTCTCGAAATTCAACAATTTGTACTTTCAATAAAGAGCTTTCTATTGCTGATTATTTATTATTGTATGTATCGTATCGACATAATAAGCGGAAGATTTTGTTTAATATAGCACTGCCATTTCCCTTTCCGTTAATGATTAGGATGCGCAATCATTACAGATTATTTTTACACTTTATTTCGGTTACTTCCTACCGTTTTGAAATCAACTACTTATTGATGCCCGCCGTATTCATAATACCAGTAAGTTGGTATTACAGATTGAAAAGTCTGTTGTTATGTCTTTATGTCATTGATAGTGAAAAAGTAATTACTAAAAATTAAAATGGCAGTCGTACAAGTGACCTTTCATAGAAATATTAAGACTGACGTACCCAATAATAACAGTAATATTAATCACAGTTGGTTTAGTAAAATGCCGTAATGCCGTGGAAATAAAATCGTTGATTTTAAAAGGAGCGTAGCTCTTAAAAATTAAAGGTTAAGTCACACTCTTCGTCAGTGCCCATGATGTGACATAAAAGACAATTTAAAATCCGTTTCTAAAACAGTTGTGAAAAGCACGTCTTTTCATGTATGATATATATTGAGAGAAATTAGCTAAATGCAAACAACTTATGGCAACTCTCTTGTAAATAATAAACAGTGAAGCAAATGAAAAGGAGAGAAAGGTCTCCTCAGAGCTGTCATCCATTCTGAATCAAAGGTTAAAAAATGCCTCCGCTGCGAATCGAACCCGGGTATTGTCCCTTTCTGATGAATGCATATCCGAATACATATGCATTCATCAGAAAGGGACAATATTAGCTTGGATGCAACCTCGGCACGCGACCACTCATTGTTCATTAACTCATCTGCACCAAAAAAAAATGAATCAATAAAAAGGTTGGAAATTTGCCTGCCGGTTAATTGAACTTGTTCTTGCTGGACCCGCCTATGTGGTCTAGTGGTTAAGGAATTGGCGTTAAGATCCAGGGACCCTGGTTCAATGCCCGGCGGAGGATTTTTTTTAAACTTTGACCCAGAATGGATGACAGCTCTCAGGGACCTTGAGTGAAGTTATTTCATTTGTTTCAATGTATTATACTATGATGTTGCACCCATTACATACATTATACAAACATACCAGGCTTTGAGTAAGTATAGCGAAAAATAGTAATTTGGCCAGTACCTACAACCGAGGATAAATAATTCTCTCTATACTTTCGAAATAAAGGCCTGGTATATTTGTTTTATATCCTACATTATTTTAATAAGGTAGAACAATAGTCTATCTGCTCTTGTACACGTAGGTCATGTTTTCTTAATCTGAACTTAAATATAGATACGCGCTGCGCAGACTCGATCTACTTTTCCCGAAACCACGCGCTCATCGCAACGCCGATTTGTCCCTGCGCCGTCTCTTCACGGAACTTGCCCGGTAGAGTCAACTCGCTGACCGGTGCGCCCGAGAGATTGCATGATCTGTGTCAATGATCTGTGACGTCAATGATGGAATAGTCGACTATTCCATCATTGACGTCACGGAATAGCACATTTTCTTCGGTGGGCGTTTCATTTTCGACATCATCGCAAAATAGTGAGAATATGTTTGGTCACATGATGCTATTTAAACCAATCAGCATACAGGATTTAATTTATGTAGGATATAAATATATATATATAACGTGAATATGCTTCGACCACGTATGTAATGGGTGCAGCATCATAGTATATTATTACATGCACGTATAGATGTGACGAAAAAGAAAGAGGCTGCGGACGTAGCAATTTGGTTCACTCTCGTTTTTGTCAGGGCTTGATTGTGGCAGGAGAGGTGGGTTAATTGGGTGTGTGGATGTAGTGGTGTCTAGAAACATATATAAACCATTCCCTCTTCCTCCTTTCCCTGTCATAGTCAATGGCGACGTTAGCCCGACTGGAGCCACTGATATTAGCCGTTTCTACAAGAATCGTATTAGAGTCGTAGTTGTATCGCATCATCTGTTTGCTAACCTCCCTGCTTCCTTCCGTCATCACTATGTTCTTTTCCTGGAAAAATGAGAAACAAAAGTCAGGATATTGGTATTGATAACGATGACGAGGGATCATAATGAGGATTATAATGGTGGTGGTGGTGATGATTATGATGATGGAGATGATGATGATGATGGTGATGGTGATATTGTGGTATGTGGTGATGGTAATAGTGCTGACTATAATCATGATGATGATAATAGTGATGATCATGGTGATGTGGTGATGATTATGATCATCATCTTCATGATTATGATGATGATGATGATGATGGTGGTGGTGGTGGTGGTGGTGGTGGTGGTGGTGATGGTAATAGTGCTGACGATTATCACGATGATGATAATAGTGATGATGATGATGATCATCATCATCATGATAATCATGATGATGATGACGACAGAGGTGAATATCGATAATTGATATGATAATGATTATAAAATTGATGTCGATTGGAATAATTAATAATAGAGGGTAAAACAGAGCGTGTATAGTAGAAAACTGTCAATATTAATTATATTTTGTTGGTAATATGTTCTTCATTCACCTCTGACGAAACCAAAATGGGACAAAAAAATTTAACAACTAAAAAATTTCAAAGGTTGCTAGAACTTCTTAGATCATTTTCGTAACAAAATTTTTGACAAGCAAACACAAAGTTATGAAAATTATTTGCCCTCCTCTCTCCTCCCCCTCTAAGTACGCTTATGAATGAAGTTTTTTTGTGCATACACTTGTGATTAAATTTGAGTAGAATAAATTCATTTTTGTATCCAATGTATCACACGATTGACATGATTGAGGATAAATAGAGTGTAAAAACATATTTTTAAGTGAAAACTTTGATCAAACGTTTTACCCAAAATAAAATGTGCCAGTATCCATGGTAACTTAATTGGTCAAAGGAGAAGCACATATTTGTGTGTGTGTGTGTGTGTGTGTGTGTGTGTGTGTGTGTGTGTGTGTGTGTGTATTTTCCATGGCAAAGCTGCCAAATAATTGTTACCTTCTACCAAATGATATTTCTTGTTTCTTCTCTGATATCATTAACCTAATTGTAAGGGGTCATCAAATTCATAGAGATATATAAACTTGTAACAAGGTCAAACCCTTATCTATTGTAGTCCTATTTGTGTAAGCCATTAAGATCTTGATGGAAATAAGATATCAATAATTCTCAGCGAGCAAAAAGCAACTAAAATGTTACAATCATGATAAAGCATCTCATTGGGAGAATGCTGCTTTCATCATTCCAGTTTCCTTCATTTTGGCGCAAAGACTTTTGTGACACAGGACGATCGGTGTTAGATCGAGTGTATTTGTCTTTTAAGAACATCTATCAATACTAAAAAAATATCTAGTTATACATGAAATATTTTTCCTGCCCAAAAATTGCACATTATCTTAAATACTCACTATACAAATACATTTTCAGATCCCTCGTTTTGAATATCCTCAGACTCTGTCTCTTCCCTTTTTTCACCCCCCCCCCCCTTGTCTCATACTATTTTTCATTACTTGAAGAATCAGCTTGATAATCACTGGAAGGATATTGCTTTTGTGTACGACTTTGGGTAATGAATTTTATATCTTGCCACGTATAACTACTTGCCACATGCAACTTATTTAAACTGATAGTGTAGAGCATACACTTATTCCCTTGGACCGATGATATAGTCCTACAACCATATAGTTGGATAAAAGTAAAAGTAAGTAAAGTACTTGAAAACAAAATCCTAGTAGGCGATCGGCGCCCTGCCTTTCCACTGCGACGCTGCTCTTACCATGCTGCTTTCCATTGCTTTCTCTATCCCTCCAACTGTTATGCGTTGATTCGCCATACCCCCATAATCACCACGAGAAAGGATGACCGCTGAGATGATCACACCAATGGCGATAATGATAGCAACGATAATCGAAGCTACAGCACGAATCTTGACCTGGTTGTAAAGAATAATCAATTCTGATGTTAGAAATAAAATAAGGGATACATTCTCTAACTGATATATATGTTCTTTTGATTTGACCATTTTGGCAATTGTTTGTTTTTGTTCTTATTGTTGGTGGTGTTCAAGTGATTGGGGCAAAGTGCATTTTTGGGGAAAATTATTATATAACCTGTCTTTCACCAAGCGCTTCGCGCAAAAATAGGTGTTTGGCATTCAACGATACGGATGATCTCATTTGTGAACTTGCTAGAGAAAGATTGAAAGTGACCTTGAAGGAAGTGGACATTGAACGCTCGCATCGCCTGCCTTCAAAGTCTATGGATTCTGGGAAACCCCCTGCTCATTCAACCAGAAGCAACAAACGAAATGTTTCGAAACAAAATAACGAAGCAAAACCTGACGTCATCATCGCTAAATTCGTGTCGTATCGCACGCGGAGACTTATTTTGTCTAAGCGGCGGAATTAAAAGGAACTCGTATGGGGATAGAAAAAGATCTCACAAAGTCAAATGCTAGCCTACTGTCAAAAGCAAAACAATGTGAAAAGACAATTACCGCATGGTCTTCAGATGGGAGAATACTTGGCCTCTTCCCGACGAGTGGAGGCAGACAAATCAAACGGTTGATCACATGTGAAAATGACTTAAAGTAACTTTGTCAACTTTCTTGGCTTAACTTTTTAATGAGGTCTACCACAGACTTTAGACTAGACTGATTACCCAATATGCTATTTTTTTAACGATATGCTATAATGGTGCGTTCCAAATATCCTGTATTCTTGTATTTCAATTAGTATTTTTTTTAATGCGTTTGTAAATGTTTGTTTTCTTTTAATATGTTTTTTTTCTTGTGTAAGTTGTTGTAAACCTGTTAAAACAAATCAAAAAGGGATAAAATGTACAAAATGTCATGACTGGGTACACATTGGTTGTGTGGGTATCAAAAGGAAGGACTATGATAATCCTTTATATGAATTCTTAAACTGGGAATGTCCAAAATGTTTATTTTCATACTTGCCTCAATATATATCTGAAAACAATGAAAATAAAGAAATCAACGATGACATTACATGTCAGGTACCATTGATTGATAACCGTGACTTGGAATTTAATGCTGATTTACAGTTTGCAAAAATACAGCAAAAGGGCCTAAAATGTTTACACTTGAATGTTAGGAGTCTACTTAGAAACATAGATGAAATTAATTTGTTACTGACTAAAAATGAAGTACATATATTTTCCATCAATGAATCATGGTTGGATGCATCAGTGCATGATAATGAAATACATATTAACGGTTATCGTATAGTTCGTAAAGACAGAAATCGTAATGGAGGTGGTGTTTTATTAACACCATTGTTTGAATAACATCGAAGCACTTCCAATCTTGGTAGATAATAACCATGCCAAACCGTTTATTTGTATGTCTTGGTATCGTCCTCCAAACTGTACAATTGGTATTTTTGATTACTATGAGGAATTGCTTACATTTCTCGATAGTTTCATTTCTCGATAGTTTTCATCTCAATATTATCATCACTGGGGACTTAAATTGTGATATCAAAAGATCACCGTAAACTAACACGACAAAACGACTTAATCAAATTCATAATCTTTTATCATTAAAACAGATTAATACAACTACATGTACGAGAATATCCGGTGATACACTTAGTTTGATAGATCATATGCTATCAAATTCAGTGGAAAATGTTAAATCATATGGTATAATACATACTGGGATCAGTGATCATTCCCTCTGCTTTTTGATCTGGAATTTACATGTAAAAAGATATATTCCACGAACAATAAGCTATAGAAGAACCAAAGACTTTAACTCTAGTTTGTTCATTGATCACTTAAAGTTTCAACCCTGTCACAGAGTATACGATGCCAATGAAATAGATGACAAAGTCAAAATCTGGGAGGAATTGATTTTAGATATTATGAATAATCACTAATCACTTGCCTATCTGTCACAAACGTGTTAAGTCTAGACACTCCCCTTGGATGTGTTCTGAGATAAGCAATTTGATCAAAGAAAGAGATAAATTGAAGAACAAGATGTACAAGTTGAAATTCGAAATACTTGAAGAAAAGAATGTATCTTTAATGAATTCAAAAGAAAAATTTTATGATCAATTACGGACCTGTTACAAAAAACTTCGAAATATGATTACGTCTAAAGTGAGAAAGTGTAAACGTAAATATTACTCTGATAAAATATCTTCTGCGAACTCATCCTCTGATGTGTGGGATGTTATTTAATCTGTTATGCCTAAAAACAAATCTATGCTGTCAGAATGTTCTGAAACATCTCAAGACAAATTAAAGGCTGAAATTTTTAATAACCATTTTGCAAAAACTGGTGAAGAATTAGCAGCTAGTATACCTTATGTTCCTCCTTCTTGTGCTCATGGAAACATAAACTTTGAATCCTTTTCTCTCAAGCCAGTCTCTGAAAATGAAGTTCTTAAAGTATTATGTAGTATGAAAAATAAGAAATCCATCGGAACGGATGGAATTCCCATGTACATTTTGAAATTGTCTGCTCCAGTAATAATACCGTCTCTGACTCATATTATAAATAATTCATTATCAAGTGGGATAATGCCGTCACGTTGGAAACAGGCCAAAGTTGTGCCGATTTATAAATCGGGTGAAAAAACAGATCCCTCTAATTATCGGCCAATAAGCCAGTTCACGGTTAGCTCATGATCAAATTTTCTCCAATGACCTTTGTGATTTTTCATTAGGATAAGCACTATCATTTTCAAATGTAGATGTTGCGTAAGCTTTACCGGTAGAGTATTCAAATTCTAAGAACAAAAGGCATTGTATAGACCAGGTGACTAAAATAGTACATCAGGGATAATGTTTGGATATCTGTTTTATTGTCTGCCTTTGGCACATTTGACTATTGTTTAGGCTACTGTCAAATACCAGTGATTATGAAGGCTCTATTTATTACTCTTCAGCTTGGATGTGATAAATATGTTGAAAGGAATACATGAATAATCATCAAATCACAAATGCCTATGTCAGTGAATTTGAAAGCCACCTTCATGGTTGTCTCCAATGACCTGTTTCTGCTCGTGCGCAGTTTACAACCGTGAACAGGCTTATTGCGATTCTTTCATCGGCTTCCAAAATCATTGAAAAACTTGTATTGTTCAAATTCAACTTGCTAAACACTTGAAAGTGAACAATTTACTTTCTTCACATCAATCTGGCTTTAGAGAAAAGCACTCAACCATCACTCGGGCCATCACTTCTCTTATAAAAGTCACTGATGAATGGCTTCACGCTCTTGACAATGGTTTATACACTGGAGTGGTTTTCATAGACCTGCGTAAGGCCTTTGATACCGTTAACCATTATATTCTGTTTGATAAACTCAAATCTCTTGGAGTGTCAGAGTCTAGTCTTACATGGTTTAAAAGTTATATGAACAACCGTAAAATATGTACTTGCATACATTCTACTGTCTCTGACTTAATAGATATACAATACGGTGTGCCTCAGGGCTCAATCTTAGGGCCACTGCTCTTTAATATATATATAAACGACATCATAAAGAATGTCGATCGATGTACTATCCATCTTTACGCAGATGATACTGTCCTTTATTTTTCCCATAAAAATGTAAGAAATATCGAAAGTATACTGAACACACAGTTAAACCATATTTATAAATGGATGTGTTCTAATAAGTTGAGTTTAAACTTTGATAAAACAGAATGTTTGTTGATTGGATCCCGCACTATGTTAAATAAGTGTTCACCACTTCAAATAAGCATACAGGGAAAGTGGATTCAACCTAAAGAAAGTGCTAAATATCTTGGAGTGGTTATTGATCAGCAGTTAAAATGGGACAAACATATTGAATACTTGACTGAAAAGGTGAGCAAACTCGTAAGTTTTTTGGGCCGTCTTCGACACAGTTTTAATGAGGCTAGCTTGAAATGTATCTACCAATCAATTATTCTTCCTATTTTTGATTATGCTGATGTAGTGTACGATTCTAGTAACAAAAAATGTGTTACACAATTGCAAAAGTTGCAAAACAGAGCTGGAAGAATAATACTTGGGATAAATCCATTCAAACATATATCGAACTGTAATATTCACCAAATATTAAACTGGGAATCTTTGGAATGTCGTCGACAAAAACACATAAACTCCATGGTTTTCAAAATCATTCGTGATCTCAGTGCACCTTACTTGAAAGATTATTTTCATACTATTTATTACAACTATTCCTTACGCTCAATTGGAAACTTATCTTTACCTAAGCCACGTTCTGAATCGTGTCGTCGAATGTTTTCATACCGTGGGGCCTCGCTATTTATTTTTTTTTATCTCCTTCTATAAAATTATCTCCCAATTATAATACATTCATTAGGACACTTAATGACCAAATCCTGAAAACTATTTCCCTTTAAACCAAAGTTCAAACATATAACTTGGGGCACTTTTGGGTGGGAGGTGGGTGGGGTTAGGTACTCGAGTTTTTACTGTAGGTTGGGGTGCGATTGTTGTTCTTTCTCCCTTTAGCTGATATTGCCTTTATGTTAAACAAATTCGTTAATGAATTTATTTTTGTATTATGAATTTCATGTTGTTTACTTAATATAGCTGGACCCCTCGGCAGAACAGTTGTGCTGTAATGGCTCAGCTGAGTAGGGCGATCCATCCAATGTTATTTTATCATGTATTATATTATGTTGTGATTTTATATGTATTGTTCTTATATTGATAAATCAAATCAAATCAAATCAAATGTATAATAAGTATATACATATGCAAAATTTAAAAACGGTAAAGCTTTACGAAGACTGTATAGGAATCTTATACAGTAGGCCTGCGTGAAAATACTCTTAACACTTTCAGAAAATAGTATTGCAGTTCACAAGAAAAAAAAAGCAAAAGTGCCCTTTTCTTCGAAAAATGGAATACGTCTCAAATGCCCACTGGAAGATACAGCCCAAAATTTGTGTCAGAATCCTCCACCCCTGTGGAATTTACTCATGCACTGTCTAGTTTTCTCTCTCCTTTCTTTTCAAGGCCTCCATCAATTTCAAGCTCCAAGCTATTAAGGTGGCGATATCTCACATTTCAATTTACGATATATGCGTATTTTTTTTTTTCAAAGAGAAAATTAGCCATGTATCATTCATTACTGTCTTAATCATTCTGTTATTATTTTTATTGATATGAAATGCTGAAAATGATTATACTTGTATATACTATGTTATTGAAATGTGGAAATAAGATTAAATCAAATCATGGAACGCCGGAAACACGAGACCACAGAGGTGGGTTAAGACGAACCCGATCAGTTCGACCAACAGATCTTCAACTTCACCCATTATTTTCTTTTTCAGATTGTAGATGAGTTTAGAACAATAACAAGCCACTTTGACTCAGGTGGATGAATAATTCCAAGATGCTCGTACATTATTTTCTGAATAAAATCAATAAATTATCTCTAGGTAAATCTGTATGTCAATGGAAACAATCATTGATGTTAAATTAAAACAAAACAAAAATAAAGAAAAATGTAATATTACCGATGAAGAATCCATTTCCTTTTCCACTAATCGCTTTCAAGGTCTTCTATGGCAGACGAATACATTGATGATAAAAAGTTCAGAATTCTTTAATTAAGGAGACGATATGATTAAAAGCCCAGATTCTGATCAATACTGCTTTCTGAAAAATACTTTACGAATATATATACACCGGGGATTGACATGAAAACGTAAACAAAAGTTGTCTAATATCGAATCAAATCGAAATTAGGAGAAATTAGAGAAGTGGATACGTGACAGGAAGCGATATTTTTCAAACCGTGTCCAAGTATTTCAATTACACTTTCAATAACAACAATTATAAAATTACGTACAGGAGTTAGATAGCCCGACCAGACTAGGGCAATCATGTTGCATCAACCTTTAAAATTCATATATGATAATGTTGTCCTTGAAAGTCATTAAAATGCGGTAAAAAATATCAATTGAATTAGAGGATTTATTTTCAATAGCAGATCAATGATTTCATGAGGGGTAGAAAATTTTGAATTGCCAGTTTGCAAATAATGACGTACTGTCGCCCAAAATGACAAGAAAACAAGCTTATGATTATAACGAAAATTGTGTTTTACCATCAACAACCTGACAAGCCAAAAAATAGTTCAGTAAAAATTATTTTCTACGTAAAATATTTTACTATTTTATTCTAAAAAATATTGTGTCATCGTGGTCTCGTGGTATGACTCTCGTCTTTGAATCTAAGGGGCATGGGTTCGAATCCCAGCCATGGCGTGGTTTCCTTCTGCAAGAAATTTGCCCACATTGCGCTGCACTAGGCCTAGGTGAGGTGAATGGGTACTCGTTATGATTTATTTTTTGAATGCTACAGTCGGGGTAATCATGATTCCAAGTAGGCCCATCAAGCGCAGTAGGGTATCTTCCTTAAGTCTCCTCTTCTCCCAAGTTCTGGTGATATAATATTATGCTTGCTGCCAAGACGTAAGAACTTGCTATGTACCTTTTCTTTAGCTTCTCAATATTCATTTCTTACTTCAAATTAATGACTCAGCAACCATTTCTTTTGTCATAATTTCTATAAAACTCATTCTAGAAATTATTAATCGAAACCATGGACATCCTGTTTCCTGCTGGGGAATTTTAACATTGATTTGTCAAAAAGTGAAAGTGATAATACGGCCTGTTTAAAAAAAAACGATACATGAATTTTTGTTATTTTTCTTATACCACGAGAAATACTAAAGTGCTCTTCTTTTACAGAATTTATTTGTAAGTAACCTGAATGATATATTGTCATGTGACCGTTCAATTCTCCTTTTTTCATTGAAATTCTGCTAAATTATAAACTGAAGAAAGGATGTACGAGTGGTCAGAATCAATTTCAGTTAATTCTACAATTGTTTTTTTTTTGGAATGACAATGCACATAATTATTATATCAATATTACCATCTCATACCATATGTTTGGTAGTTTTAATAGTCTGTAAAACAAAAAACAGGTACTACAAATCAAGTCCAACAAAATGAACTCAATTTCTTTGTAATCTAATGTTACTTTAATCGGTTGATACTACTGAAATGAATGGATATCAGATTTTCTAAATACTTGAAAGCACTTTGTAAAATAGTTAAGTGATTCGATCATATTCTGATCCAAACCAACATTTCCAATAGTGACCTTCAATCATTTAAATAATGGAAAAATTCAATTAATATTGCTTTTAAAGATGTACTCGGGGTATATAATAAAGAGTAATATTCACCGAGTAAAACGCTGAAAATGTCATCAAAATCGGATTACAAATAACGAAGTTACTAAAAGTCAAGCCATATTTTGTGGACACAATTATTATGCTATCACGCTGTCATAAATATGCTTTATAGGTTGGTTTATCATGTCAAGTCCCGACTCTCTTTTTTTCCTTGTGTTATTATATAAAATCAAGATTATTTCATATTTCCGTAAATGTGTCTCCCTTGTAACAAAATAATTTGAAGCAATGATTATCTTACCTAGAAGTCATTTGGAGGACAAATTTCACTAAATATGATTTCATAATAATGAAATACAAAAGAATAAGAGGGGAAATGCCATCATCAGCATGATCATTGCATATACATAAAGGAATCCATGGTAATGTTCCCCCGAAAAATGATGCTAAGCTTTAAAATATCATAACTTTACCTTGTTATTCCTTGTCCGATTGTGATGTATTGTTTTATGTTATTTTTTCATAGTGTAGTACTACACTATACTTCTTTCTCTATGGAAACCTTCAGAACAAAATCAGAAGTTATTTTGTCAGATTTCACTTTATCTGTTCAGATCATATTATTTTCAGCCTAGAGTAACTCTTTAATGTACAGAAGCCCACGATTAATGGTTACAATCGTTGTATTTCATTTAATTCTTCCCCCAAGCCATGGTTACTCATAATTGTTTTACATACAGATAAACTCATGACTGTCAGCAGGTCAGAGTCTTGTCAATACATAACACAATACAAATATTTATGTCTTATCTGTCTTTTCAATCATTTTACAGACCATCGTGTATAAAAGAATGTTATTAAAAAATATTCTCTACATACTGGCACAATAGTCGGAGAGGTATAGGGCAGTCACTCTGCACGGGGTCCATCCACTGATCTGTACACTATCGTATATAGTTCAGACCAGTGGGTCCACCCTACACATCTGCACCCGACAGGTATCACAGGCCTAAAACATTTCCCATAGACTCGTGTGTTAAAATTGCACTTTTAAAAAATCCATGAAAAATAAGGATGAAATTCGGGGGTCGAATGTTTACTACCGGTGGATAGGATCTGACAATCCATATCTGACCAGAAAAGGGTCCCTCGACCGGCTCATTTTTTTTTTGATAAATCGGCATTTATAAATGAATCTCCTGAAACGGTAAAATAGCCCTTATCCTTCCGCCAGTCAAAATATAGTTCCAAAGTTGCTGATATTTTTTCCCAATTTTGGAAAAGGAAGCTCAGTCAGTTATTACCAAAAATAGAATCAGTGTTAGATGGAAAATCATATTCATACACTTTGTCAATCAGCCATATCAAAATATAAAAAAATTGAAAATGGGTTGCCTTCCCAATGTTATTAGGCCCGTGAGACCGACAGCGATTTTTTTTTTCTCATTACCACTGACTGATCTGAAAATAGTATTCAGATCAGTGATCATTACTTGCGCACCCAACGCGAGAGGGCAGTGTGAATGACGATATAATAGGATTTATTTAGTCTTGCTACGCCTCATGAATAGTCATGGACCCAAAAAAAACACGGTAGGATATATTGTAATTTCCGACCAATTAATGAGGTGGATTGGTGTGGTTCTATCAGTAGGCTAATCGTGCAGTAGAGTTCATGGACCTTGGATTGAGTTTCGCCTATAACGATTTTTCAAAGGTTTTTTTTTTTCAATTAAAAATTGAGGCAAGACTCGAGTCCGAGATTTGTGATCTTATTCAAAGCCTCCGAAACAGCCCGTTTGTTCATCATTCCCACTGCAATCTCGTGTCGGGTGTACAAGTATTGACGTGAAAAAAAATCGCCCCAATACTTTTGATAAATATCACAACAAATGAACTGGTCATGGATTTTAAAGTTATTTGTTATCTTTTGGGGTTTTATTTAGTTTTCAGAAGTTCCATTAGTTTATCTGTTAATTCTTTCTGTTCTGCTTTCTTTTAGTAATATCCCTATCACTATTTCTTTTCTTAAACCTCCTTCGATGCGTGATACGTCCTAAATGTACAAATTTCCCCTTAAAGGACAAGTCCACCCTACCCATAAGTTGATTTGACAAAAAGAAAAATCCAACAAACATAACACTGAAAATTTCATCAAAATCGGATATAAAATAAGTTGACATTTTAAAGTTTCGCTTAATGTCACAAAACAGTTATATGCACATCCTGGTCGGTATACAATGAGGAGACTGATGACGTCTTTCACTCACTATTTCTTTTGTATTTTATGAAATATTCTAATTTTCTCCTCGTTGTCAAGCGTGGAATTAGCATTATTTTGATACAATATGGTTCAGTCGAGTTGGTCCTTATTGTCAAATCTGTCTAAAAAATGAAATATTGTATAATTCAAACAATAAAAACAAAAGAAATAGTGAGTGATGATCATCATCGACTGACTCATTTGCATGTCACTGAGATGTGAATATAACTGTTTTGTGAAAAATAAGCGAAACTTAGAATGTCGTAACTTTCTTATTTTACATCTGATTTTGATGAAATTTCTAGCGTTTTGCTAGTTTGATTTTCTCCATTTATTCAAATCATTGTATTTCTGAAGTGGACTTGACCTTTAAATGTGGGTTTGATTATGTGCCATTCACGTATACAGGTATATTTCAAGAAATATCATCATGAACTTTATGGAAACATTTCACTCAATTCATTATTTACAGTACACAGATCCCATAATAGAAGAGATTCACATTTCAAAAAAAGGTACAATTTCATGATTCACTTCCAGGCACAAAATCAAAATGATTTTCGTTATGATTTATGTATATTTTGCATATCTATGGCTACTACTTAACACATCCAATAAAGATTAAAAATCCAATTTAAGGGGTAGATGGAGAAACCCCTTTTCCAAATCGAACAAGTCAATTTCAAAATGACTTTCAATAATCCTAGCTACTACTCTTTATAAAGTGCAACGGTATGAAGTGTAGTTACACTCTTTACTGCAATATTGTGCGTAATAATATAAGACTATGTACATGACAATATACATGATACCATGGATATACAAAGTGATGAAGAAAATTCATAGATTCATGATTAAATTTGAAATGTTCGACCTTTTTTTTCAAACCATCTTTAGGAACTGAGTAGATTAACACAATAGCACGACACACCAAGGTATATAACATTGATATTAAAGCCATGCACTCTAAAGCTTTAGTAAAGTGTAAGTTATGTCAATTATACTCGAGTATCATTTAACATCCCCCCAAACGCAGTGGTAATTGGGTGTTTGTTTTGTTTTTATTTTGCCGATAGAATTCAACATTTGCATTTCAGTCGTTAGAATTGAAATTTGGAATTAACGATTTTTTATGATTAAAAATAACCCTTTTGGCACTCACATTGTAAATTTAGTAAGTCGATGATAATGAGTCACAGACAAAGATTATATCATTAAATATCGAACCCATTTCCATGTTGGAAGTGGCGTTATATAAACAACAATATAATGCAGGGTTTCTTTTATTGGGCATCTGATGAAAAAAAAAATCGGTAAATTGCCAATTTGTCTACTGTCAACTCATCATATGTTCTGCTTTCATTTAGTCTAATGCCATTCCGTCTATCAACATTTCGTCTAACAACAATTTTGTCCAATCACCATGTGGTCCAATTATCACTTCGCCTAATCACCATTTCCTCTGTGAACATTTCGTCTTATAACCATTTGGTCTTATATCTATTTCATTTACATTCATTTTGCACAATTAGCACTTAGTCCAATTAGGCCAAATAATAATAACAGCTGGATATATATTTATACCTGAGGATACAAAGCGCTTGCTTTTATTAACCCGGCTTTAGCTCGAGCTATCATCACTGGCGCTCAGGGCATGCAAGGAATTAATCCTGCCGGGTAACCATTCATCTCACCTGGGTTGAGTGCAGCACAATGTGAATCAATTTCTTGCTGAAGGAAAACACGCCATGGCTACGATTCGAACCCACGACCCTCTGTTTGAAAGGCGAGTGTCAGAATTACGCGCCCACAAAGGCTATTGGACCAACTGGTTATTAGCCGAAATGGTGAGTGGACGAATTGGTAATTAGACCACGTGGATAGTGGATGAACTGACGGTAATGATAGTAGACCAGTTTGCAATTGGAGGAATTGGCATTAGACGAATTTAAAATAAGCCTTTAATCCAACAACAACAAAAGTTTATATCGGTCACACACAGCAAACACACCAATTGTACAGTGGAATAGCTAGTAACATGCACTATTGTTTACAATAACTAAATATAGGCTTTAAAGGGGAAGTTTACCCTGATAAGTTTGTTTTTAATATAAAGCAAAAAATTAGGGGAAGGTTTGATGAAAAAAACAAATAATAAGTGAGTTATGAATATTTTGCTTTGTTTTACTCATATGCGAGCAGCTTCCTTCATATCATGTAGTATAGATTGAATGGAATATATAGGACAACAATGATTTCCTTACAGAATGGGATATGAAATGATCCACCCCACAAATAAATATTACTTTCATTCTTTTCAAGACATTGTTTGGAATTATACATCGCATGAAATATAGAAGAGCTAACATAACAATCATAACTTCATAACCTTCACTAATTTTTTCTGCTTCTTATACAAACGCGAACATCAGGGTGAACCTTCCCTTTTACAATGATGAAGGCCGATGCTATAATAATATGGATACTACACAATTTGGTGTTAAGAAGAACATCTGTAGCGTTCTGAGAGGAGAAGACCCTCGGGTTTTAAATATACACTAGTTTACACATAACACCAAATAGTGTTAAAGTCCGGGGTTAAAGTAACAAACGAAATATGTTAATATAACACCATTGGATATTGACTAAACAAGAAGAAGTGGAGAATGAAGAGCAAGAGAAATAACAAAAAGTGAGTTATCAGTTTAGTTTTTAATTATAACTTTATAAATGTCAATCATTATAACGTGGTAACTGTGGACATGAATCTAACACTGGTACGTTAATGTTTGGTGTAGTACTCTGTGAACACCATGTGTTGTAAACTTAACACCGTTGTGTTTTTTGTTGTTCTTTTTTGCAGTGTGGTGTGTGGACCGGCCCCAAAGCATATCGAAAGAAGAAGATGACATGATTAGTATGATAACATAGTAAGTATGGTAACATAGTTAGTATGGAATATAGTAAGTATGGTAACATAATTAGTATGGTAATATAGTAAGTATGGTAATATAGTAAGTATGGTAACATAATTAGTATGGTAATATAGTAAGTATGGTAACATAGTAAGTATGGTAACATAGTTAGTATGGTAACATAGTAAGTATGGTAACATAGTTAGTATGGTAACATAGTAAGTATGGTAACATAATTAGTATGGTAATATAGTTAGTATGGTAACATAGTAAGTATGGTAACATGGTAAGTATGGTAACATAGTTAGTATGGTAACATAGTAAGTATGGTAACATAGTAAGTATGGTAACATAGTTAGTATGGTAACATAGTAAGTATGGTAACATAGTAAGTATGGTAACATAGTTAGTATGGTAACATAGTAAGTATGGTAACATAGTTAGTATGGTAACATAGTAAGTATGGTAACATAGTTAGTATGGTAATATACAACAATAAAAGGAGTGGAGACGGTGTGTACATTGTATGCAGGCATGGAAGGATCCAATGACCGGGGTAATAATAGACGTCTTTCCGACGTGTTAAGTGCTATATAAATGCGGAATATTATTATTATTATTATTAATATTATTATTATTATTTAGTTCCACACTGGGCCTTCTCTCTGGAACGCCTAAAAGGAAACATTGAAGCAAAATCCGAATACGCATATTCGTACTGAACCCGAGACCGATCGTCTTTTCCTCCCGCCTTGGTCAGCCATTCCAGTTTGTTCGGTCCAATAAGATTCATCTCCTGCACATAACCCTCGTATGATTGGACCATTTGAAATAGTGACGTAACCGGCTGGGATGACACCTATTCGTTCATAGTTTAGATTTACGATGCGTGCTGAAGTTATGTCGATCACCTGTAAAGGAATAGAAAAAAAGTGACGTAAATAAAACTTGTAGTAATAATGGGAAGGGGGTGTAGATCGGTGTTCATGTGTTGTTGTTGTTGTTGTTGCTGCTGTTTTTGATTGACTTTATTCTACATATTTCATGTATGAAATATATTCCTAAAAAGCGCTCTGCAGAGTGGATTTGGCGCGATATAGGTCTAATTATTTTTATTATTATTATATGAACATAAAACAAAAACAATATTATAACATCAGAAGAATTAACATGGTATATAAATCAGACATGGCATCATTCGAAGAGTTTTGTTCCAAAAGGGGCTAAATCCACTTTTTGTATTTTTCTATTGAAAATTGAACACGTAGCACATAAATATGGCTACCAAAATGCATTTCACATCTTTTCTGATTTTTAATTCCATTGAAAATTACAAAAAGAACAAAAAATCATCTTTTCTAAGGACGGTGACTTTTCGATATCTAATTCCAAAAGGAGCTTAATCCAATCCAAGAATACTCATAGAAATTGTAACATTATTTTATTTTCATCAAAATTTGCACTGAGGGTGTGAACTTGTATCCACAACGTGTACCCCAAAAATAAATGCATAACTTTATGTAAAATATGAAAAATAACAAAATTTAGATAACCGTATAGTGGATTTAGCTCCTACTGGAACAAACCTGTTTTGGATTTAGCTCGTTTTCGAACAAAACTCAAATTTGCAATCAATTTTTACCAAACTTCCCCCCCCAAAAAAAAAAAAAAAAATTTAATGCGACATGTTTCATTTGATTCCCATGTCGAAGATACATATATTTGTATTTAAAAAAATCAATTGGTCAGTCTGCAG